>NC_053024.1:362508822-362727812 GCF_003073215.2 Triticum urartu
AGATGACAAGGAAAATATATGAAGTTAAGTCGGATAGAAGAAGAGTTGAAGAGTAATGCAATTGTGTGATGGGTGATTCCAAGTTAATGGGATATTTAATATAGCTCCCTAATATTGGGAGGATATGTTATAAAGAGAAGTCACTCTTCCCTCGATTTAAATGGATCGAAGATCCACACAATTTATTTAGTTGAGATGCAAAAGATTTATGAGATGATGGCATGATGACATGATGCAATGCAAAAATAAAAGGGCAAGCACAAATGAAACAAAATACGAAACCCGGAATATATGGAAGTCTTCTCGAGCATCGATCTCGGGGCGTTACAACACTCCACCACTATGAGAGGATCTCGTCCCGAGATCTAGAATGGCACCGGAGGGAAAAAATGGAAGAGAAAGAGAAGAGGTAAAACTAAGTTGCTTCTTGACAAACAAGTGAAACCATGAACCTTGAGAGGTTGGTCAAAATGGAAAGAAAGAATGCAACGGAGATGAACAAAGTAGAAAACACTCTGTTAGGAAAAGGAAACAAGGAAGAACAACTTCGGGTAGCACTCCAATTGAAAAGTGGTACAAGACTTGATAAGACGAAAAGAAGTTGAGGAAAAGGGCACAACACTCCGGTTAAATGGACAATCATGAAAAGAACATAATCTTTGATGAAGCGAGATGATGGTTGAAGAAAGCAACATCACAATGGCTCCGGAACAAAAGAATAGAAGATAGATAATTGAAATAGGAGAAATGACGAGAAAATGCCAACTTCTGCCAAAAGAGCTTGAGAAGGCATCCTTAGGAGAAGGGTCGAACGGAGTTGTTGGAAAATACCAACAACGAAAAGAATAAGCTTGATATGGTCTTATGGAATACATCTCAAATTATGAGGTGACAATTCTGCCACTAACAGGAACGATATATTAGATTGATAACAACAAGGAGATGAGAAGCTTAATTCACCGGGAGGATAGATGAATAACTTGGGTCATTTATAAACACCATAAATAGCAACATTCCCAATGGAAGGCTTTCGGTGAAATCTAAACCGAGATAACTCCAATGAAGAGATTGGTGGATTTAAATACCTCACTCTTGAAAACATGTGAATCATGAAACATGAACTCAAATTATCAAAAATGACATAATACCACCTCCAAAGATACGGAAGAAAGAATTGCACTCCGGATAGCAAGATGAAGAATGCTTGAGCTCCTTAGACAAGAATCTCGATGAAAACTTCGAGAAGGAATTAATTCCTTGATGAAACACCGTGTCGAGCCTCCATGAAGAACTCCGGTAACAAAAGAAAGAGAAAATGAAAACACAAGGTGAATCCTTGCAATGATTTAGATGGATCTCCATGATAATTAGAGCTTGGAACTCCGGGAAAGAAAGATGAGCACTTGAAATCAAGAATTTAATCATCGTGAACAAACTCCGGAAGAAAAGATTAACATATGGATGAAACAAGAATAAGAATTACATTATGCTTATCCTTCATCAATTAAATTGATGCCAAGCAACGGATTTGGCACACTACTTATTCTCGTACCAAGGATTAAGAGCGATATGACATAAACTTGAGAACGTCTTCGACGAATCCACCGGTAGGATTGAAAAAAACAAATGAATTGATATGATAACAAGGTAAGAAGAATCTTGAGCGAACCACCGTAAGAATTGAAAATGAACGAAGAAGAAAAATAAAGAAGCACCGGGAAGAATTAGAGAGAAAATGAAGATACTTGAGGGGAATTTAGATACAAGAGAATGAAGAGATCACGAACTTATTACAGAATATTTGAATGATGCACCGGTAAGATTTGGAGAAAGAGAGCTGAAAGCTGAGAATGAATACTTCTGAGATGATGGGCTCTGGAGAATCAAACTGAAAAGGCTCCTAAATTGCTCCGGATGGATAAGAAGAATTCTCACAATCAAACAATTATGAGAGGATGGTCTCGAATTAGAACCACGAGTCTCCGAGAGAACGGATAAGATATGGAGGAAAAACTCCTCTTCGGTCTTCAAAATCCGAGAATGACGACAAGAAACACCACCATTAATTGTTGAGATACTCCGGGATGATGAATAGAAAGGTTGAGCCAATGGTTAAAAGAATTTGGCAGATCTTGGAGAAATACGTATGACTGATGATAATTCATTCTTACGTCACACTTCGAAAAGAAATTTGGATAGCTCCGGGAAAATAAGAAGAGTCAGGTAAGATCCTGGAAAAAGACATGTGGGTTAGGGCCCACTCAAAAGAAACACCGTAGAACAATTTAAAAGAAGATTGCATCGGTTGAATTAAAAGGCTTGAATGAGATAACATCCTCGAAACATGTTGAACGGATTGAGAATGGAAACGAATCATCCGAGATATTTTCAGCACTCCGGAACAACAGAATAGCGCGAGGTGAATGATTAAGAGGTGCACCGGTATGAGACGACATTGAAATGAGGAAAGGGTAAGATCACCAAATCTTGACTTGAAACCACCCGAGATGAAAAATGAGTGAGGAATGACGAACTAGAAGAGCATCTTCATGTGAACCACCGGGTAGAACATTCAAAGAAAAGAATCAAGAGACTTCACAAGAATAAAAGGATGCTTGATTAAGAAATCTGAGTCCTTGAGGAAAAAGGGTGGGTGGGCGGGAAAACAAAGGCAACTTGGAGACAGATGAAACAAACACCGTTGAGAAGAAGTGATAATTGATCTTGCGGAAGTTGAAATGATCGGATCCACTTGAAGAGAAGCACACCAATTGAAAAGGATTGACATGACAGTCTCGATTATCATGAAGGTTTAGTATTCACATAGGAGTATGAGAACACCGCTTAGGAAAAATATGGAATCAACATTTGACTTTGAAGCAACTCGAATACCACAACTCAAAACAAAAAACAAAGGATTGGCTTGTAGAATAAGCCGGAACAAACATATGATAGAGATTTCATCCGAAGTTTTTGTGGTGGGGCCTACACGGGCTCGATCGTACAGCACCATCATGTACAAGGCAGTGCACATGACATACGAAGCGTCCCCGAGTCGGCATAGCCAAGGACTCTTTAAGACACAATGAGACCACTGTAAAACCAACTGTGAATAGGCGGACCACTAGACGTCGAACCCCAATTTCATATCATACATCTGTCGAAAAGATATCCTACGAACTACTTGAATTCCCACTTATGAAACTCCCGAAATTTTCCGGTTATGCAATCAGGTGTTGGGGATACAGGGGAAGCATAATATCTCACCCAAACTAGCAAATCCTACATCCAGCTGTATCCATCCTTCAACACATAACCAAGAAACCTTCGGAAACCATCTACCTCAACCTTCGAAAAGCATCCGTTATACGAGTTATGGCAATACTCCCGAACTCCCGCCCCAGTACTGGGTGGCGTCGAGGTTATCTCACCAACGAACTGCATAAAAGAGATTTTCGATGTCGGCGTACTAAACTCAGGTATTCCAGAACTGCAACGATAAAATTATGACGACAACACCTCAGAGCTCAACTCCCCGGGACACTTCCACTAAACCCCTGACAGGAGGCACCAAGACAATGTTCTCGTCACAAAACCATCGGAACGATTCCAAGATACCCGCGTGATCCTAAATTTTTTTTTAGTGAAATTTGAGAAGAGAAGAGTCAAAACCCTACGTCAGGATGCCTTACCAGAGCGATGAGGAGATTGGGAAGTAAAAAGAATTCCTAAACTCTCCGATATATAATTCCTAAATGACTCAAAACATTTTTCTAGACACAACAGCGGCTGCTAAGAACGATCAATCGGTGGGGGCTCCTAAGGTCGGGGAAGGCTCTAATTACCAACTTGTAATGCCCTCGATGCGGCTATATCTCCCACGTGTCGAAGCATGACTTAGAGGCATAACCGCATTGAAAGCAATGTCGCAAGTGAGGTAATCTTCACACAACCCATGTAATACATAAGGAAAAGATACATAGTTGGCTTACAATCGCCACTTCACACAATTACATGAATAAAGCATTACATCATCCAAATACAATCAAGGTCCAACTACGGAACCAAAATAAAAGAAGAACCCCAAATGCGACAAAGGTCCCCGATCGACCCCAACTGGGCTCCACTACTAATCAACTAGAACGAAACGACACAAAGGACAAGATCTTCATCGAGCTCCTCCTGAGCTGGGTTGCACGAACTGCGCGGACTCATCGGCACCTGCAAACTGGTTTTGGAAGTATCTGTGAGCCACGGGGACTCAGCAATCTCGCACCCTCGCGATCAAGACTATTTAAGCTTATGGGTAAGGTAAAGGTATGAGGTGGAGCTGCAGCAAGCGACTAGCATATATGGTGGCTAACGTACGCAAATGAGAGCGAGAAGAGAAGGCAAAGCACGGTCGATAAAAGTATGATCAAGAAGTGATCCTAGAACAACCTACGTCAAGCATAACTCCAACACCGTGTTCACTTCCCGGACTCCACCGAGAAGAGACCAGCACGGTAACACACTCAGTTGATTCATTTTAATTAAGTTAAAGTTCAAGTTATCTACAACCGGACATTAACAAATTCCCATCTGCCCATAACCGCGGGCACGGCTTTTGAAAGTTCAAATCCCTGCAGGGGTGTCCCAACTTAGCCCATCACAAGCTCTCACGGTCAACGAAGGAATAGACCTCCTCCCGAGACGTTCCGATCAGACTCGGTATCACGGTTCTACAAGACACTTCGACAAGTTAAAACAAATCCAGCAACACCGCCCGAATGTGCCGACAAATCCCGATAGGAGCTGCACATATCTCGTTCTCAGGGCACACTCAGATGAGACATCCTACGAGTAAAACCAAACCTCAAGTTGCCCCGAGGTGGCCCCGCAGTCTGCTCGGTCGGACCAACACTCAGAGGAGCACTGGCCCGGGGGGGTTAGAATAAAGATGACCCTTGAGTCTGCAGAACCCAAGGGAAGGTGGTAGGTTGTTAGTGCAAATGGTAAAACCAAGGTTGGGCATTGCTGGAGGAGTTTTATTCAAGGCGAACTGTCAAGGGGTTCCCATTATCACCCAACCGCGTAAGGAACGCAAAATCCGGGAACATAACAGCGATATGATGGAAACTAGGGCGGCAAGAGTGGAACAAAACACCAGGCATAAGGCCGAGCCTTCCACCCTTTACCAAGTATATAGATGCATTAATTAAATAAGAGATATTGTGATATCCCAACAAGTAAACATCTTCCAATAAGGAACAACATCTCCATGTTCCAACAGGGAACAAACTTCAATCTTCACCTGCAACTAACAACGCTATAAGAGGGGCTGAGCAAAGCGGTAACATAGCCAAACAACGGTTTGCTAGGATAAGGTGGGTTAGAGGCTTGGTTCAACAATATGGGAGGCATGATAAGCAAGTGGTAGGTATCGCAGCATAGGCATAGCAAAAGAGCGAGCAACTAGCAAGGCAAAGATAGAAGTGATTTCGAGGGTATGATCATCTTGCCTAAGATCCCGCAAGGAAGAAGAATGAGTCCATGAAGAAGACAAACAGACGTAGACGAACGGATCCTCACAAACGCGACGTTATCGGAACCAACCCGAAGAAGCAAACACCGGAAAGAAGCACACAACATAGTAAAACAACCATCACATAATCATGGCACGAAGCGCAATCAAGTATGATGCATGTCCGGTTTAAATATGCATGGCATGGCAAAGTGCAACAACCAAAACTACAAATTAAGTGGAGCTCAATATGCAACGAGTTGCATATTGACGGAGCACCACATCAATTATTTAGTTCGATCTCGTTTATGTATCCAACAATATTAAATGTTGTTAGCATGGCAAGAGGGGAAACATAAGAAAACTAAACATTTAGGCAAGTTTAAATGAGGCCGGAAATAACAACCAACAAATTCGGTAAATCCCCATATGCAATTATCAATTTGGTGCAACAACAATTTTAACATTTAAATGTTATTATCATGATGCGAATGACATGTGCAAGTTTTATGCAATTTTAAGAAAAGTTGACAAGGGCATATTAAGAAGCATTTGTCAACGTGGCGGAAATGAAAAGGGGAGCCACGACAACGATAACGAAACAGTGCCACGGCAACGTTCCGGTTCCGGTAACTCGATTGAGATCCCGGTGCAAAGAAAGTGCGACGGGAGTGTGACATGCAATAGAAGGTGGGGTGCTCCCGATTACCGGGTTCCCACATGATGGTGACAAGGTAAAAGAGGGCAACATGCATCGACAAATTGAGCACGGTGCAAGCACGAGCATCTCATACATCACACATGCATTCGTTCAAGGACGTCGTCTCGGGGTTATACCTTCGAAGCGTGCAAATAGGATAGTTCTCGTTCGGTGCAAAGTAGAGGAAGTAGACGTTCTCGCGACGGCGGTAGTGAAAGTAGTCGTTCTCGCACGCTCTAGGGTCGACGGTAGAGGTTCTCGCGATCTCGACGGCGGTAGTGGTACATGTTTCGAAGAGGAACTTGACGAATCCGAGTAACTTGGGGTCGATGGTAGTCGTTCACGTTCATAGTTGCATGAGCTTCCGTAGATGTTCGAGTCATCAGTAGCGGTTTTCGATGAATCCCGAAACGGTCTTAGCGTCTTCATGCGTAGGGACGAGGCCAGCTGGTTGTGCACGCGAAGAGAAAGGTCGGCCCCAGGCGAACCACGGCCTCGACGAGGCGCTCGCGACAGAGGCATGCAACAAGTGAGGTGCATGGAGGCGAACAGAGCTGCTGGTCTTTGGCGCCACGTATCAAGCGGAGATGGACGAGGCAAGAGGCGGCGACGGACTTGGCGAGGACGCAGGCGCCTGGCGGCGCTCCGGTGAGCCGGGGCTTGGCGAGGCCAAGGTAGAGGAGGGACTGCGCGAAGTTGGCCCAGAATGGGACGAAGACAGCGGGTTCAAGGCGAAGGTCGCCGGTTCTGACGAAGAACATGGCCGGAGCGGCGGCCTTGCTGTGATCAGGGCGGCGTGGCTCGCCGTTGACGAGGAAGAAGCAAGGCGCCGGACTCGCAGCAGGGCTGCCAGAGGTTGGGGGCTCAGTGGCGGCGGCCATCACCGGAGTCGCTGGTGGAAGGAGGAGGCGGGGCGTGGGGCTCGCGCGCCAAGGTGAGGTAGGAGGGGGAGCTGAGGACGGGGATCGTGGGAGAAGGGTGGCTGCGCTCCTCTCTGTCGCTCCTAGCGGCGCGAGGAAGGAACGAGGGGAGAGGACAAGGGGATCGGGAGATGGGGGCTAGGTTAGATCGAGGAGGGGCTGGGCCTTAGAGGCCAGCGCTGGAGTGGGCCTAGAGAGGCCCAAGTGGGCTGCTGCGCTCCTCTCTGTCGCTCCTAGCGGCGCGAGGAAGGAACGAGGGGAGAGGACAAGGGGATCGGGAGATGGGGGCTAGGTTAGATCGAGGAGGGGCTGGGCCTTAGAGGCCAGCGCTGGAGTGGGCCTAGAGAGGCCCAAGTGGGCTGCTACGGCTGGGCTGAGCTCCCTCTCCTTTCCAAAATCCTCCCTTTCTTAAATTATTGTTTATATAAATAAACAATCAATAAAGGGGAAAATCCAGGGGTTTTTGGTTAGGAATATGAGATATATAAAAATATATCTGGAACCCTGGATTTATGTAGGGTTTGAATAAATTGCTCCGGCATTTTTAGAAGGTAGAAAAATAATTAGAGTTTGAATTATTTTCAAACTTCAATCATTTTTGAACCTGACCAAAACAACTTCGAATGGGATGAAATCTGACAGAGAGGGTGTAGGAAAAAGGCAAGATTTATAGGGAAAAGATGAACATTAATGGAGGAGGAATAAGGTCGCTTGCAAAGACATGAAAAACGAAGGAAGTGGGAGGGATGATGCATGGGTATGGCTTGAGAGAGAGAGATGACAAGGAAAATATATGAAGTTAAGTCGGATAGAAAGAAGAGTTGAAGAGTAATGCAATTGTGTGATGGGTGATTCCAAGTTAATGGGATATTTAATATAGCTCCCTAATATTGGGAGGATATGTTATAAAGAGAAGTCACTCTTCCCTCGATTTAAATGGATCGAAGATCCACACAATTTATTTAGTTGAGATGCAAAAGATTTATGAGATGATGGCATGATGACATGATGCAATGCAAAAATAAAAGGGTAAGCACAAATGAAACAAAAGACGAAACCCGGAATATATGGAAGTCTTCTCGAGCATCGTTCTCGGGGCGTTACAATACGTTTGAAAATTCCTTCTAATTTACTGCACATGGAATTAACTCGCACACAATTACACATATATGATTTTTCAAAACGTTTTGGTTAGGTGTTGCCTGTAGATGTAGTTCAAATTTGATTTATCATCATTAAATGGTTAGAAAATCACTTAAATGTCTTTAAAAGGTCAAATGACCCCTATAATTTTCCAAAATTTCACATTACAGTTGTAGTAGTGCATGTTAGACATAGAAAAAAATTTGAAGGCCGTAAGAGGAAGCTATCTCCCATTCGTCATCAAACATGCATTGTTCCCTCTTGGAACCACGAACCTTCTAGCGAGTTGCTCCGGTTTGTGAGGGGTGTGTGTCCAAACTTTTGTCAAACATGCTAATTTCTTTACTACATCATCTTGGTGACATGACATTACATCAACCAAGGTTTCATGTGTTCCAGATTTTTTTGGAATTAAAATGCCATGCCACTCCATTTATACATATTCATGCATATGTGTCCATGTCGTGATACAAATATGTTTGAAAATTCCTTCTAGTTTACTGCACATGGAATTAACTCGCACACAAGTACACTAATATGATTTTTCAAACTGTTTCGGTTACGTGTTGCATGTAGATGTAGTTCAAATTTGAATTATGGTCATTAAATGGCTAGAAAATCACTTAAATGCTTTAAAAGGTCAAATGACCCCTAGAATTTTCAAAAATTTCACATTATAGTTGTGGTAGTGCACGTTAGATGTAGAAAAAAATTTGAAGGCCGTAAGAGGAATATCAAACGGAGTCCAATTGACGTGCCAATTTTTGTCGATTTTTTATGGACCAAAAGAAGACCCCGGAGTAAAAGAGTTGGGCCAGGAGAGTCCCGGGGCGTCCACGAGGGTGGGGGCGCCCCCCCCCCCCCAGGCATGTGGTCCTGCCTCATGGACGCCTCGGGCACCTCCTTGACGTGAGACCGATGCCAAAAATTCCTATAAATATAGAAACCTCGGAAAATTAACCTAGATTGGGAGTTCCGTCGCCAGAAGCCTCCGTAGCCACCGAAAACCAATCTAGGCCCTCTCTGGCACCATGCAGAGGGGGCCATCATCACCGGAGGGCATGGAGGAGGATCCCGGAGGGGCCATCATCACCATGAAGGCCAAGGACCAGAGGGGGGAAGCCATGGAGGAGGAAGCACAAGGGGGAGAACCTCTCCTCCTCTCTCTTGGTGGCACCGGAGTGCCATCAGGAGGGGAATCATCGCCACGGTGATCGTCTTCATCAACATCACCATCCTCATCTATTTTACGTGGTCCACTCTCCCGCACCCCGCTGTAATCCCTACTTGAACATGGTGCTTTATGCCACATATTATGATCCAATGATGTGTTGCCATCCTATGATGTTTTGAGTAGATATCTTTTGTCTTTGGGTTGATTGATGATCTAGATTGGTATGAGTTGTATGTTTTACTTTGATGCTGTCCTATGGTGCCCTCCGTGTCGTGCAAGCGTGAGGGGTTCCCGTTGTAGGGTGTTGCAATACGTTCATGATTCGCTTATAGTGGGTTGGTGAGTGACTGAAACACAAACCTGAGTAAGGGGGTTGTTGCGTATGGGAATAAAGAGGACTTGATGCTTTAATGCTATGGTTGGGTTTTACCTTAATGATGTTTAGTAGTTGTGGATGCTCGCTAGAGTTCCAATCATAAGTGCATATGATCCAAGTAGAGAAAGTATGCTATCTTATGCCTCTCCCTGATATGAAACTGCAATAGTGATTACAGGTCTTGTTAACGATTGCCTAGGACAATTCCGCACACCGATCCACCATTATTCCACACTCGCTATTTATAATATTTAGTAATATATTCTAACTTCATGATAACATCACCTACTTTTATATTTTAGCTCTCCGATATCATACAAAGTTATCCTCTTCATACCCACAACATAGTTTTATTTCTCGTTGCTAGTTGGAAGCAAACGTTCGGTGTACGTAGAGTCGTATCAGTGGCAGATAGGGCTTGAGGGAATATTGATCTTACCTTTAGCTCCTTATGGGTTCGACACTCCATACTTATCACTTCCACCTTTGGAAATTGCTACGATGATTCCTTGCACTTGGGGATTATCGGATCCCAATGGTAAAGCGGTGGATCAAAAGGTATATCGCTCCATGATTGGCTCCTTGCTTTACCTTTGTGCATCTAGATCGGATATCATATTGAGTGTGGGAATTTGTGCACGGTTTCAAGCCGCACCTAAGGAAAGTCACTTTGTGGCGGTCAAGCGAATCTTTCGATATTTGGCTCATACCCCAAACTTTGGTTTATGGTACCCAAGAGGAGAAAACTTCAACCTTGTTGGCTATTCGGACTCCGATTGGGCGGGAGACAAAGTGGATAGGAAGTCAACTTCTGGAGGGTGCCAATTCCTTGGTTGCTCTTTGGTGAGTTGGTCTTCTAAGAAGCAAAGTTGTGTGTCTCTCTCGTTCACCGAAGTGGAGTATGTGGCCACCGGTAGTTGTTGCGCACAACTTTTATGGATGAGGCAAACTTTAAAGGATTACGGTGTCATTTGTGACAAAGTGCCTCTTTGGTGTGACAATGAAAGTGCCATCAAGATTTCTCTCAACCCAGTGCAACACTTTAAGACGAAGCATATTGAGATTCAGCATCACTTCATCCGGGATCATATTAGGCGAGGGGAGATCGAGCTCAACTATGTCAACACTCATGATAACCTTGTAGTTATCTTCACGAAGCCTTTGGATGAAGCAAGGTTTCGCGAGTTGAGGCATGAGCTAAATATCATTGATTCGAGCAACGTTGCTTGAACCCTTGCACACCCCACCATACTCAACATGTTATCTTGTTTACGTGTAGGCATGAACATAGGGGGAGTGTTGTTCTCTCAATGAACTCTCCCTCCCCCCATTATGCATAAATTGATCAACTCTTTCACATTAGCCATTTGTGATGGTACATGTGCTTCAAAGACGAGTGTTAGTCATGGGCCCAAGGATAATTCTTCGCGGTGCCATAACAATTGACTCAAAGATAGGTGGCTACGGCCACCGCCCTCTCTATGGAGAGGTTGTGTTGCATGTTTGGTCCTTGTTGTCCTTTTGTCTCTCTTTCATCGTGCCGCTCTTGTGTTTGAGCTGCCTCGTGTGTTTGCTCGTTGGTGTGTCCGTTCGCTTGAAGGTTGCATTGCAAAGACTGTTTTCCTCTCTTGTTTGTGAAACGTGCATTTTCTTGGGTTCACAGTACTACCATGGCTTCCCACGGTACTACCGCAGGAGCTGTACACGGTACTACCGCACCCAGCACGACAGTAATTTTTTACTGCCGCTAGAAGAGCGGTACTACCGCCCCGCGTGTGGTACTTCCGCCCAGGCGGTACTACCGCGATGACCCGCGGTACTACCACACAGTCGCGAGCGCGTGGGGATTAAGAGCGGGCAGGGGGAGTTCCAATTCCCCCATACCCATTCAACTCATCTTCCCCACGAAGTCTCTCTCTCTCTCCTTCCCAAGGACGGCGCCGGAGAACTGATACGTCTCTGTAGTATCTACTTTTCCAAACACTTTTGCCCTTGTTTTGGACTCTAACTTGTATGATTTGAATGGAACTAACCCGGACTGACGCTGTTTTCAGTAGAATTACCATGATGTTGTTTTATGTGCAGAAAACAAATATTCTCGGAATGACCTGAAACTCCACGGGAGGTCTTAGAAAAAATAATAAAAAATCCTCGCCAAATATGAAGACCAGGGGGCCCACACCCTTTCCACGAGGGTGCCCCCCATAGGGCGCGCCCCCCTACCTAGTGGGCCCCCTGTTGACCCTCCGACGCCAACTCCAACTCTATATATTTGCTTTGGGAGAGAGAAAAATCGGAGAGAAGAAATCATCGCGTTTTACGATACGGAGCCGCTGCCAAGCCCTAAAACCTCTCGGGAGGGCTGATCTGGAGTCCGTTCGGGGCTCCGGAGAGGGGGATTCGTCGCCATCATCATCATCAACCATCCTCCATCACCAATTTCATGATGCTCACCGCCGTGCGTGAGTAATTGCATCATAGGCTTGCAATGACTTTGCTATGCTTAATGCTTGTCACTAGGGCCCGAGTGCCATGATTTCAGATCTGAACCTACTATGTTTCCATGAATATATGTGAGTTCTTGATCCTATCTTGCAAGTCTATAGTCACCTACTGTGTGTTATGATTCGGCAACCCCGAAGTGACAATAATCGGGACCACTCCCGGTGATGACCATAGTTTGAGGAGTTCATGTATTCACTATGTGCTAATGCTTTGTTCCGGTTCTCTATTAAAAGGAGGCCTTAATATCCCTTAGTTTCCAATAGGACCCCGCTGCCACGGGAGGGTAGGACAAAAGATGTCATGCAAGTTCTTTTCCATAAGCACGTATGACTATATACGGAATACATTCCTACATTACATTGACGAATTGGATCTAGTTCTGTGTCACCCTATGTTATGACTGTTACATGATGACCCGCATCCGGCATAATTATCCATCACTGATCCGGTGCCTACGAGTTTTCCATATACTGGTTCTCGCTTATTTACTTTTCCGTTGCTACTGCTACAATCACTACAAAATAAAAAAAACATTACTTTTGCTGTCTTTACTTTTGTCGCCGCTACCACCACTATCATATTACTTTGCTACTAAACACTTTGTTGCAGATACTAAGTTTCAAGGTGTGGTTGAATTGACAACTCAGCTACTAATACTTGAGAATATTCTTTGGCTCCCCTTGTGTCAAATCAATAAATTTGGGTTGAATACTCTACCCTCGAAAGCTGTTGCGATCCCCTATACTTGTGGGTTATCAAGACCTTTTTCTGGCCCCGTTGCCGGGGAGCATAGCTCTATTCTTTGAGTCACTTGGGATTTATATCTGCTGGACACTATGAAGAACTTGAGAGATCCAAAAACCAAGATCTATCCCTCAACTACGAGGGGAGGTAAGGAACTGCCATCTAGCTCTGCACTTGATTCACCTTCTGTTATGAGTAAGTTTGCGACACCTACACCTGCTTCTACTATTCGTTCTGATATGTCGCATGTTATTGATGATGCCACTTCTGCTATGCATGATACTTATGATGAAACTGCTTCTATGTCTGATACTACTGTGCCCCTTAGTGAATTTCTTGATGAACAAATTTCTAGGGCTAGAGAAAGAGAAATTATTGAATCTGAATACGATGATGATAGTGATGATGAAAATATTCCTGTTATTCCTAAAGGTTATCTTTTTGATAAAGATGCTTCTTTAGCTATTTTAGCTTGCAGAAATAGATATGAGCTTAAGAGGTTATTAATTAAATGGAACAAAGAATCACTTAGAGATAAAATGAAACCCGATCCTGCTTTTGCTACTTCACCTATATGTGTTCCTGATAAAGATTATGAATTCTCTGTTGATCCTGATATAATTACTTTGGTTGAATCTGATCCGTTTTATGGCTATGAATCTGTAACTGTTGTGTCACATCTTACTAAGTTAAATGGTATAGCTGCCCTGTTCACTAATAATGAGAGATCACGTTACCTCTATTTACTCAAAATATTTCCGTTCTCATTAAAGGGTGATGCTAAGATATGGTTTAATTCTCTTGATCCTGGTTGTGTGCGTAGTCCCTAGGATATGATATATTACTTCTCTGCTAAATATTTCCCTGCTCATAAGAAACAAGCTGCTTTGAGGGAAATATACAATTTTGTGCAAATTAAAGAAGAGAGTCTCCCACAAGCTTGGGGGAGGATTCTCAAGTTACTTAATGCTTTGCCTGATCATCCTCTTAAGAAACCCGAAATACTGGATATCTTTTATAATGGACTAACTGATGCTTCCAGAGATTACCTGGATAGTTGTGCTGGTTCTCTTTTCAGGGAAAGAACACCGGATGAAGCTGAAATTCTATTGAATAATATGTTGACAAATGAAAATAATTGGGCGCCTCCTGAGCCATCTCCTGCTCCAATTACTGAGCCTATTCCTAAACCAACTCCGAAGAAGAGAGGTGTTCTATTCCTCAGTCCCGAAGATATGCAAGAGGCAAAGAAATCTATGAAAGAAAAAGGTATTAAAGCTGAAGACGTTAAGAATTTACCTCCTATTGAAGAAATACATGGTATTAATTCACCACATGTTGAAGAAACATATGATCTCAATTATTTATTTACTGAATAACCTCCTGATCCCGATATCCCGACATAGGTAGTAAAGGTAAATTCTCTCTATAGATATGATAAAGCTGAAGTCCCTCCTACTAAAATTGCTAGTCAATGCTTGGATGAGTTTGATAACTTTATGTATAAGCAAGACGACTTCAATGCTTATTTTGGTAGACAATTAAAATAAAATGCTTATATGATTAGACGCTTGGGTGATTATATGGCTGATATTAAAGGTGAACTTAAACTTGTTAGCAAACATGCTTCTATGGTTACCACTCAAGTAGAACAAGTACTTAAGGCTCAAAAAGAAGTGCTTGATGAAATGAATAATAAGAAAAATGATTATGCTGTTAGAGTGGCTACTAGAACTGGTAGAATGACTCAGGAACCTTTGTATCCTGAATGCCACCCTAAGAGAATCGAGCACGATTCTCAAAGAAATAATATTGATGTTCCTAGTTCTTCTAAAAAGAAGAAGAAGAAAATGATAGAACTGTGCAAACTTCTAGTGAACCTATTGTTGAACCACCTGATAATCCAAATGATATATCTATGTCTGATGCTGAAACACAATCTGGTAATGAACATGAACCTAGTAAAAATATTAATGATGATGTTCATGATGATGCTCAACCTAGTAATGATAATGATGTAGAAATTGAACCTGCTGTTGATCTTGATAACCCACAATCAAAGAATCAATGTTATGATAAAAGAGACTTTGTTGCTAGGAAACATGGTAAAGAAAGAGAACCTTGGGTTCAGAAACCCATGCCTTTTCCTCCGAAACCGTCCAAGAAAAAGGATGATGAGGATTTTGAGCGCTTTGCTGAAATGATTAGGCCTATCTTTTTGCGTATGAGATTAACTGATGTGGTCAAAGCAAATCCTTATGCTAAATATATGAAAGATATCATTACTAATAAAAGAAAGATACCGGAAGCTGAGATTTCCACCATGCTTGCTAATTATACTTTTAAGGGTGGAATACCAAAGAAACTTGGAGACCTCGGAGTACCTACTATACCTTGCTCCATTAAAAGAAATTATATTAAAACTGCTTTATGTGATCTTGGAGCCGGTGTTAGTGTTATGCCTCTCTCTTTATATCGTAGACTTCACTTGAATAAGTTGACACCTACCAAAATATCTTTGCAAATGGCTAACAAATCAACTGCTATACCTGTCGGTATTTGTGAGTATGTGCCCTTTGTGGTTGCAAACGTTACTATTTTAACGGACTTTGTTATTCTTGATATTCCTGAGGATGATAGTATGTCTATTATTCTTGGAAGACCTTTTCTTAATACTGCAGGGGCTGTTATTGATTACAACAAAGGCAATGTCACTTTTCATGTTAATGGTAATGAGCATACGGTACACTTTCCAAGGAAACAACCTCAAGTTCATAGTATCAACTCTATTGGAAAATTCCATCGATTATATTTGGAGGTCTTCCTACTGTCAAGAAGAAATATGATATTCTTATTATTGGGGATGTGCATATCCCCGTTGAGGTAACATAGTGTTATTCGAAATTTCTCCGGTTCCATGTTATTCGGAATGAGTTCGTTAACAAGACTTGATCAACCTTGTTAGTGGAGTCCTTTTGATGAGCATGAGATGGATGAAACTAGAAGCACAAACTTCTGTACCCCACTTTTTACTTTCTATAATTTATATTAAATAAAGTAAAAATAGTATTTTCTGTCTGTTTCCTGACTTATCCATGCAATATAAAAATATCCCGAAAATAAAAGTCCTCAGAATGCCATGCCAATTTAATATGATTTTTTCGGGAATATTTGAGGATTTACTGTGCAAAAATTACCGCGGGAGGAGATGCCACCTCGCCACGAGGGTGGTGCCCCCCCCTATAGGGCGCGCCCCCCTGCCTCATGGGCCCACGGTGGCCCTCCTCCACTTATCCCAGCACCCATCTTCTTCCTCTATCTCACACAAACCCGAAAAACCAACTCAAGCACGAGTTCCAGCCACTTTTGTTGTGATTTTCGATCTCCTTGCTCAAAGCACCTCTCTCAAAACTGCTTGGGGAGATTGTTCCTTGGTATGTGACTCCTCCATTGGTCCAATTAGTTTTTGTTCTAGTGCTTTCTTCTTTGCAAATTTGTGCTGCATAGGTGAACATGTTCTTGATCTTGCATGTCAAATTTATATGGTTCCAAGTAGTTCTAATGCTTGATATAGGCTCTAGGCACTTGTAGGAGTAGTTGCTATCAGTTTTATTGAGTTTGGTTCACTTTTATTTTGAAGTTACTAAAAATTTCAGAATCTTTTAGAAAATGATGAGGAGATTATTGAGGGGCTCATCAAGCCAAAGCTCAAAGGAAAAGGCACCTAAGCCTAAGTATAATCTGCCACGCACCGCGGAGATTCGGGCGTGTGAATGGCCTTCTGAAGATTTCTTGAGAGCAGCCGGTATCTATGAAGATTTTCATGAATTGGCTCACAATGCAGGCCTCACCGCTTTCCCCCACGACCAATGCGATTAGTATCTCTTACTCACAAATACATTTGTGCAAAACTTTTATTTTTATCCTAGGAACTCACCACCTACAATGGAATTTCATTTATATGATGAGCCTAAGGAGATGTCACTTTATGATTTCTGTCGGATTTGTTTACTCCCTTTTGAGGGCAAGACAGAAGAACCACATCAGGATGATGTGGCTGGGTTTATTGATAATATCACTGTAGGAGAAACCAGGAAGGTTTCTGATGCACTAATCACTAGCATACATTTTCCTGTTTTGCGTTACTTTGCATTATTTGCTAGTCGTTGTTTAATTGGACGCGGAAATTCTGGAAACCTGAGTATCCCTGATTTAATTATTCTGCTCCAAGGTTTATATAGTGATAACACTTTTAGTTTGGGCGGTATTATTGCTAGACGGTTAAATATGAACCATACTAAGGGCCCCATCTTTGGAGGCATCTATGCCACACGCCTAGCTGCACATTTTAACATACCTATTAGGCACGCTGAGAAGGAAGAAAAAGTGCTACCCCATGTTTATCTAGATCATAAAAGTATGGTGGCACATGATTTTATTGTTAAAAATAGGGTAGGGGAGCTTAGATATCAATTGTTATTTAATAAACATCATCCTGAGACTATTGCCTTGCCTGCTCCTTCTTTGTTTGATTTGACTGCAGGCACGCACCTTGTTCCGTTGGCAGCTATTCACGCCTACCGGAACCCTGCACCAGCTGAGGAGCCAGAGCCGGAACCACAATTTGATCCTTCACGACAGTCTAGCTATCAGTGGGATCCCGAGATGATTGCCAGCCAGTGGCAATCAGAGCCTTCTTCTTCTTCATCACAGTACGACCCCAACAACTATTATTATGGATATCCGCCAGGCCAGCCGTGGTCATAGACCAACTTAGGCCAAAAGCCTAAGCTTGGGGGAGTACATATTTCTCACCGACATTACATTTATGTTCACACACACTCATTGCTAGATGTCGGTGCTCATACTTTTTCATTGTAATATCATGCTAGTTTATTTTCTTTTTCCTGCTTTCTTCTTGTGTGTTTAGTAAACCTTAAGAAAAACCAAAAAAATTAGTAGTAGTTTATTTTTCTGCTGTAGTAGTAATAACTAAAAAGAAAACCCAGAAATATTCCCCGTTCTTCTTTTGCTTGTTGGGAGCTTTCCCGTGTAAATAGTTTTATTTCTTTTCTTTTCTTTGGGGGTCAGTAGGAGAAGACCATAATTAAATTGTTGAAGTGGCTCTTATATGCATTATTGTTGAATTAACCAAAGAGCCCATATTACTTTGTGTTCTCCTGTTTATTGAATGCTCGCAGATTCCAGCTTAGTCCAATACACGTGCACTCTTATTATTATTCACACCGTTCGGTCGTGCAAGTGAAAGGCAATTATGATGATATATGATGGACTGACTGAGATGAGAAAAGTTGGTATGAACTCGACCTCTTTTGTTTTTGTAAATATGATGAGTCCCGCGTTCTTGATTCAGCTTATTATGAATAAACATGTTTGCAATGACAATTAGAGATCATAGTTGCTTGTGCCATGCTTGATTAGCTATGAGTTATAATGGTTTACCTTGTGTGCCAACATGCTATTGAGATGACTATCATGTGGTATGATGGGGTGGTATCCTCCTTTGAATGATTTAAGTGACTTGACTTGGCACATGTTCACGCATGTAGTTGAAACAAAATCAACATAGCCTTCATGATATTTATGTTCATGGTGGATTATATCCTACTCATGCTTGCATCCAATGTTTATTAATTTTAATGCGTGTACATGGTTGTTGTCGCTCTCTAGTTGGTCGCTTCCCAGTCTTTTGCTAGCCTTCACCTGTACTAAGCGGGAATACTACTTGTGCATCCAATCCCTTAAACCCCAAAGTTATTCCAGATGAGTCCACCATACCTTCCTATATGCGGTATCTACCTGCCGTTCCAAGTAAATTTGTATGTGCCAAACTCTAAACCTTCAAATAAATATTCTGTTTTGTGTGCTCGAATAGCTCATGTATCAACAAAGGCTGTCCTTATCTTCCGTGTTAGGCGGGTTATTCTCAAGAGGAGTGGACTCCGCTCCTCACTCACGAGAAAATGGCTGGTCACTGGGATGCCCAGTCCCATGCTTTATGCAAACTAAATCAAAATTAATTGCAAACAAAACTCCCCCTGGGACCTGATGTATGTTGGAGGCACTCGTTGTTTCGAGCAAGCCATGGATTGATGCTTGTTGGTGGAGGGGGAGTATAAACTTTACCATTCTGTTTGAGAACCACCTATAATGTGTTTAGCATGGAAGATATCTCCATCTCTTAGTTGTTACGTTGACAATGAAAGTATACCGCTCAAAATACAATTTATCTCTATTTCAAAACCGAGCTCTGACACCTCTACAAATCCCCGCTTCCCTCTTCGAAGGGCCTATCCATTTACTTTTATGTTGAGTCATCACCCTCTTATTAAAAAGCACTAGCTAGAGAGCACAACTGTCATTTGCATTCATCACTATTAATCTATGTTGGGTATGACTATGATTGGATCTCTTTTACCATGAATTACAATGTCTAGTCAGTCCTTGATCTTTAAAGGTGCTCTGCATTTATGTTTTGCGGTCTCGGAAAGGGCTAGCGAGATACCATCTTGTTATATCATATTATGATTGTTTTGAGAAAGTGTTGTCATCCGAGATTTATTATTATGACTTGCTAGTTGATTATGCTATTGATATGAATAATGATGAGACCTGAGAATTATTGCAAGTGTGGTTAGTTATGATCTATGCTGAAAACTTGAATGCTGGCTTGACATAGTTACAACAACAAGAGCAAACAGAGTTTGTAAAAGTTTTTCTTTCTTTCAGTTTGTCAACTGAATTGCTTGAGGACAAGCAAGGGTTTAAGCTTGGGGGAGTTGATACGTCTCCGTCGTATCTACTTTTACAAACACTTTTGCCCTTGTTTTGGACTCTAACTTGTATGATTTGAATGGAACTAACCTGGACTGACGCTGTTTTCAGCAGAATTACCATGATGTTGTTTTATGTGCAGAAAACAAATATTCTCGGAATGACCTGAAACTCCACGGGAGGTCTTAGAAAAAATAATAAAAAATCCTCCCCAAATATGAAGACCAGGGGGACCACACCCTTTCCACGAGGGTGGGGGCGCCCCTCCCCCCCCCCTAGGGCGCGCCCCCCTACCTCATGGGCCCCCTGTTGACCCTCCTACGCCAACTCCAACTGTATATATTTGCTTTCGGAGAGAAAAAAATCGGAGAGAAGAAATCATCGCGTTTTACGATACGGAGCCGCCGCCAAGCCCTAAAACCTCTCGGGAGGGCTGATCTGGAGTCCGTTCGGGGCTCCAGAGAGGGGGATTCGTCGCCGTTGTCATCATCAACCATCCTCCATCACCAATTTCATGATGCTCACCGTGGTGCGTGAGTAATTGCATCGTAGGCTTGCTGGACGGTGATGGGTTGGATGAGATTTATCATGTAATCGAGTTAGTTTTGTTAGGGTTTGATCCCTAGTATCCATTATGTTCTGAGATTGATGTTGCTATGACTTTGCTATGCTTAATGCTTGTCACGAGGGCCCGAGTGCCATGATTTCAGATCTGAACCTACTATGTTTCCATGAATATATGTGAGTTCTTGATCCTATCTTGCAAGTCTATAGTCACCTACTATGTGTTATGATCCGGCAACCCCGAAGTGACAATAATTGGGACCACTCCCGGTGATGACCATAGTTTGAGGAGTTCATGTATTCACTATGTGCTAATGCTTTGTTCCGGTTCTCTATTAAAAAGAGGCCTTAATATCCCTTAGTTTCCAATAGGACCCCGCTACCACAGGAGGGTAGGACAAAAGATGTCATGCAAGTTCTTTTCCATAAGCACGTATGACTATATACGGAATACATGCCTACATTACATTGACGAATTGGAGCTAGTTCTGTGTCACCCTATGTTATGACTGTTACATGATGAACCGCATCCGGCATAATTATCCATCATTGATCCGGTGCCTACGAGTTTTCCATATACTGGTTCTCGCTTATTTACTTTTCCGTTGCTACTGCTACAATCACTACAAAATACCAAAAATATTACTTTTGCTGCCTTTACTTTTGTTTCCGCTACCGCCACTATCATATTACTTTGCTACTAAACACTTTGCTGCAGATACTAAGTTTCCAGGTGTGGTTGAATTGACAACTCAGCTGCTAATACTTGAGAATATTCTTTGGCTCCCCTTGTGTCGAATCAATAAATTTGGGTTGAATACTCTACCCTCGAAAGCTGTTGCGATCCCCTATACTTGTGGGTTATCAAGAACCTCGCCGGATCTCCGTCTCCGGGCGCTCTCCTCGCATTCCGTCCGGTGGGATCGTTCCCCACCACGTCCTCTTTCCATGGAACAAGGTTTCTCCCCAAATCCCTCTCTCCTTGTCGCGTTGTTTTGTCTCTAGGTTTTTGGGGAGATGCTTGTTGTTCTTGAGATTTTAGGCCAAATCTTTGCAAGAGTAGGATGTAGGAGAGTAGTGATGCGTATAGATGCTATTTGGCATGTTGCTACTTGGTAGGTTTGATCAACCATAGTACCGCTCCTTAGGCACGGATGTTCTTAGATCAGTTTTTCATTTCAGATCTGAACCCGAGCGGTACTACCGCAACTCCCGAGCGGTACTACCACTCCAGCCGTGTTCACCTCGTATGGTACTACCGCTCCTCAGGAGCGATACTACCGCGCGAGGCGCGGAAGTAAAATTTTACTACCGCTCCAGGCGCGATACTACCGTGCCATCCCAGCGCGGTACTACCGCGGCTGGAGCAGCAGTAAAATTTTAGTTCCGCACACTTGTGCGGTACTACCATTGAGTCCGAACCTTCCGTATAGCAACTAACCAATGTTATTTCTACTTGTTTCATTTGTTTTGCTGTGGTCTTTGCATTGATCCTTCTCGCTTTTCTTGCATGTTCTTGTGTTGTGTGTCATAGGTGGTGGCTCCGGTTCCAATGTTCGTCGTTCAAACCCCGTTCGCGACACGGGCTCGAAGCATCTGCGCAACCAAGATGAAGCTCCAAAGGGCTCCAATGCCCCCCAACGCAGAACCAAGTCAACCGCAACCAAGACCAAGGAGCCAACAATGGGCATGGATGAGATGCCACTAGTTGAGTTTGTCACTCAAAGGAAGATCAACCCCTATGTTAATCCCCATGCAAACTTCAGAGGGAATGAGTTGTTCTGGACCAAGCAGCAGAATCTTATCTATCTAGATGTGATCAAGGCCAAGCAGAACATCAATGTGGACGTGCACTGGATTGACATGCATCATATGAGGCAGGATAAGCACCGCGCCTATTTTGGTGAGGCTTTGGACCTGGTAGAGCATTTGGATTGAGGACTTGATCATGTTCCACCTGCACTTTGAACCTGAGATTGTGGCTCAGTTCTTTGCCTCGGTCCACTTCCATTCTGATGAGGAACGGACCTTGACATGGATGACAAATGGACAACAGCTGACCACCAAGTGGGAGGACTTCATGAATCTGCTACAGGTTCGTGATGAGGGGCTCGACAAGCCCATTGGTGTTTGCCCTCATGCCAAATCCGAGTCCACCAACAAGAACAAGCTTCAGCCATACTATGTTGAGAAGCAGCTTCCTAGTGGCAAGAAGGCGTGGGTACTAAATCCATTCCTTGACATCATGTATCGGATCTTCCACAACACCCTCTTCCCACGTATTGGTGACAAGGATAAGGTACATGCCTATCTCATGGATATGATGCTCATCTGTGAGGAGGCGCGTCGTGTTCAGACGCAACCACTTGATGTCTCACATATCATGTGGTGTGAGCTACGGTTTGCGGTGTTCAACCGTAAGGTACCCATGTATGGTCCTTACCTGTTTCACCTGATCTCGAAGACTTAGGAGAAGCTCTATCCCAATGTTGAGTTTGAGGCCCCCGACTGGACCCCTCACGAGCCCATCAAGCTCCACGTCAAGCCTAAGTGGGATAACGCCACTACCCGTGTTGAGGCAGCGGCTGCTCAGATGGACGTAGATGAGGATGAGATTGAGGAGGAGGAGGAAGCGGATGAGGACAACTCTGTTGGGTATGCTCCTCCCTCTACTGAGCCCTCATGGGCTAAGAAGCTGAAGGCCAAGATGAAGACTTTGTTCTGTATGCAAGCCAAGGGGCAGTACAAGACCCATGTTGCTTCCAAGGAGAGTCGTCGCCACGACAAGAGGATCTTGAGGACGTTTGGCAAGGAGATATCCAGTCGGTCCGAGAAGCACATCACTCTAGAGGCAGAATGGATGGCGAAGCAGGGCTACCAGTGGACTGAGTCTGAGGAGGAGACCATCCCCGCTGGCGAGACCGACGAGGACCGTGACGAGTGATTGCTCCAGCTTGAGCTACCACTTGTGTCGTAGGTGTCCTCTCTGCCTTTTTGGTGTCTCGATGCCAAAGGGGGAGAGAGTGCAGGGATTTGCGAGTCGTGTGTCGTGTTTGCTTGTGTCGTGTTTGCTTTCGTTCTGTTGGACCGCGTTTGCTTTGGTTTGGTTTGTCGTGAGTCGTGTTCCCTTATCGTATGGTGTAAGACATACGCACTATATCGTATCTTATTGTCTTTCCTGCTTAGTAGTCTGTGAGCTTATGCTATCTTGTGCTAGTTAATTTATGCTCATATGTATTATCTTGTCTCTCTGTTAGTATTAGTGTAACGCCCCGAGACCGATGTGCCAGGTGTCCTCCAGGTATTTGCTGTTGTTGCCTTGTCATTTGATTGTGTGTTGCATCTTGTCATGTCATCATCCGCATTGCATCATCATGTTTTCAAAACTTGCATCCGTCCCGGTCTCCTCGTCCTCTCTGTTGTCCGTTCTGAGCCGAACCACACTTGCACGCGCCCGCGGAATATCCGAAATAGTATTTTATAAGTGGCCAGAAAATGTTCTCGGAATGGGATGAAAGTTGGCATGCGGTGTTTTTATGTTGTAGGTAGGCCGCCTTCCAAGTTTCATCGCGTTCAGAGTCCGTTTGATATCCCAACCGTTAACTATAGCGACAATATAGTCGGTCAAAACGTCGGACGTTTTCGGTCTCCGGAAACAGTCGCCGGGCCTCCCTCTCTTCTCTTCTCTTAGCTCGAGACCGTCTACGCAGCCCACCTAGTCCATCCTCCTTCCCCTCTTCGCTTACGGAGTTGTCCGATGCGGCCGCACGGTCTGAAACCCTCTCTGCACAGTGCATCGAACCCCTCACGTGCGCATCCAAAATTGTCCCGGACCCGACCCGAGCGGTCGTCACCGATGGGTCCGGAACATCCCCAAACATCTACAAAACATCTCCGTTTTGTTAATTGGGCTCCCTAACTGTTTTATTCGCGACCGTACGATTACGATCATAGGGATGAGGTAGCCCCTAACCTAATCCACTTAATGTATATATATAGTCCAACCCTAAATTTGAGGAGAGATGTCCCATCCTCCCAGCCGCTGGCGCATCTTCCTTGGGATCCCCAACGCCCAATCTAGTGCCTCCTCTGTTTTTCTTTGATTCAATCCCCTTCGCCTCCTCCTTCTGGTCTCGGTCTTGCCCGAGCACCCCGCTGCCTCGTCGCTGCTCCCACCGTCGACCCTGAGCCACTTCCCTCGTTGGCGACCGAAGCCACCACCAGGCCGACCCCGTGCTCTCTACTCGTTCATCCTCCCTCCATTTTTCCCTCCTGTGGCTTCTTCTGCCTCTCATCCATTCTCTCTCTTCTCTGTACAGGACGAACAGGAGGAGCTCTGTCTGCGCCATGGATGCCCTGCCTCGCCGGATCCATCCATTTCCCTCGTCCCGCGCCCTGGATCCGGTCGATCCGAGCTTCCCAATGCCCAAGACCTCGTCGCCCCTTCGCTCTGCTCCCGGCCACCAGCGCCCTGCTCGCCTCCTTTGCTTCGCCCCTGCACGAGCAGGACGGCCCCGCCCTGCTTCGCGTCCATCGAGATCCGACGCTGGCCCGCCGTCTTCGACCTCCCTCTGCGCGCTCGCAAGCTCGCCGCCGCCAGCGTCCTCGCCAAGACCTGCCGCTGCTGCGCCTTGCTTCGTCTGAAGCCACTGCGCCAAGCCCTGCCTGCTTCGCCTCCTGTCTTCAAGCGTAGGACGACGAGCGTGGGCCTCGTCCAGCCTCGCCATCTTGTAACATCCCAAAATTCTAACTTTTGGAATGTTATAATAAATAGATAGATTTGATTGACTGTTTGATTGATTGACTGAAAGTGAGTGAAATTCGAAACTTTTCAAAGTTAAATGAGAGGGAATAAAAGGACTTTCCCAAACTTTCATATTTGCTTTCTGATCTCCATGAATTCAAATTCTTTTCAAATACAAAACCCTTGAGCGAAGATGATATGACTTCTTCCATTTAAAATTAAATAAAAGGGTATTTGAAAATAATTGAATTTCATTATCAATTCAGAAACTTTAAGCAACTCAAGGACCCACGGAGAGAGTTGGGGATTTCGTTATTTACATAATTGAGTTTTCTCAAATTATGTAAACAGGATCATTTGATTTTATTTATTTTATCATCAATTATTTCTACTACAAAAATATGAGAGAGGAAATAAAATGACTTTCCCAAAATATAGAAATATTGAGGATTTAATAAAAAATCAAATAAGTTTTATTTCAGAGTTTTTCGGTATTTTATTTGAATTTAGGAAAAATGCGCGTTTTTCAAAGTTGTAGTTTGGGCCCAGATAAATGTTCACTTTATCGGGCTTGATTTTAGGAACCCGGCAAAATTTATTTCGTGATTTTTGGAGTCTGTTTAGTATTTCTTTTTATTTTTCTTCCGAGCGGATTTATAAAAAATCGGAAACCGACTTCGGGCCGTACTCGGCCAGGACTCCCTGGCCCGGGGCCTTTATATAGCGCCCGAGGCCCGACCGAGAGCCCCAGCCCAGCCGAAACCCTAGCCGCCGCCGCCTACCAGCCCCGCCGCCGCCGCCGCCCGCCGCTGCCGACTCGCCGGAGCGCGCGCCTTTCGAGGTTCGCCGCCGCCTCGTTTTCCGTGCAGTTTTTAAAAAAAAATATGTTCGTCGTTTTTCTTTTTCGTCGGATTTTCCGCGGTTATTTTCTGATCGCGATTTCTGATCCGATTTTCGTTTTAGTATAACTTTTCGCTCGTTTATCGGAATCAGGCGATTCAAGCGCCTGGAGTTTCGTCTCGAAACCCTATTTCCGAATAATCAACTTAAACAAGTTTTTGCTACTGTAAAATTTGCCCTAGATCCAGATTACTAGAACGAAGTTGTTTTCTTTCGCCGTTTGATTTCTTTCGCTTCGTTCGATTTGATTCTTTTTGCAACCAAGGTTCTTAAGTTGAACTTTCTGGTTAGATCTTCTATTTGAGTTTTACATGTGCATTAGATGAGTACTTATTGTATGCTTGTTTGATTGTCTGCGATAGAATACCCGGAGTGCGCCGCCTGTTACTTCGAATCTCTAGGTTTCGCGGATCATCAGCAAGGCAAGTAACACTTTGATCATACCTTTTCTACAACCCAGTTTTATTGCATTAGATCAATCCTCACACATTGCATGATTAGGATCTAATTAAATTGTGGGATGGGAAGTAGATGAGGTAGTACCTATTACCTGTTTATTATCAAACCTTTGGGAGTTACTTCTACATTTGCTTATTATGCCATGCTATGCCAGTAGACGTGGATTGGGTGAGTGATATCCATGACAGATGTGAGATTTATAATTAAGGGTTTATCTAAGGTGGCAACCTAATACACATCTGGGTGGATTGAGGCACCTGGGGTTACCAGGACTTGCCTGTTTTTCTTTGGACCGCCACCCAGGCTCAAAGGGATCATGAGATTATTCATACTAGAAACTTCCGTGTGCAGCCACAAGCCATTATGGGCTCTGGCATAGTTGACTAAGTTGTGCGAACTCTTACAGTGGTAGACTAGCAGATGTAGGGGAAAGTAGGTGTACCGGTCTACCCGTCGTAAGGTGCTAGCGCTTCTGAAAGACTGTGTCTCGGTCATCCGTCTTCTCAAACACCCTGCAGTGCGAGAAACCAAACGGAGGCGATCGAGCCTTGTGAGGAAAAGTGCGCAAACCTCTGCAGAGTGTAACAAACTAACCATGGTTAGCCGTGTCCCTGGTCATGGACATCTTGAGTATCTAGTACCTGGATTATCATGTGAATCTCAACATGTTATTCTAAATTAATTTTTATGGGTTTTAATGATGATACTTAATTGGGATTGAGAATGCTGTCAACCATTCTCGATGTTTCACAACCACCATGATAGTAATTAATTTTATTCCTTTGAAGTAGGGAAAAATTGGCTTTACGCAAAGAACCTTATAACCATAGAGCTTTTCCACCAGCCATATATGCATATAGTGATAGCCATTGTTCATCATTTTCTCTATGGTGTGAATTTGCCAGTACATTCAATGTACTGACCCGTTTCGGGCTGCAACGTCTCATGTTGCAGGATTATCTTACGACGAGTAAGTGATACGTTAGGGTTACGATTTCTACACTCAACTTTGCCGTTGGTGTTGATGGGAATCCACAACCTTGTTGCTTCCGCTATATGGATTGAGGTAATAGTATTTACGTTACGTTATACATGTGATTTACCTCTGTTATAAATCCTTCGAGTACTGTGTGTGTCAGCATACCGATCCAGGGATGACACTTAAGCACAGAGACTTGATCCATTCGGGTCGGGTCGCTACACATCTCCAGCGCCCCGCTTGGGCCTCCTCTCCAAGGCCTCAGCCCGATGTGAGCAGCCACCCGAACTGTTGGCCCAGCTGGATTCAGCCCGATCATGTTTTTTTCTCGTTCTGTGAATTTGTCCAATTATCCAGAGTACTGCATATTTACAGATTACCCCTCCATGGTCATGCATAAATAATTCTTGAACCGTGCTTCGGATTAAAATGGTTTAAATATGTAAAATGCTTAGAATTTCATATAGTTTCATAATATGTCATTTTCACCTATGTTTAAAATGTTTAAAATGCTGTTTGTGTAACTTTGTCCATATGCCATGCTAAAATAGTTTAATTCATAACCTTGTCGAAATGTCTTATAACCGGGATTCCGAGTCTGATCGGGTCTTCCCGCTAGAAGGAATATCCTTCGTTGACCGTGAGAGCTTGTGATGGGCTAAGTTGGGACACCCCTGCAGGGATTTGAACTTTCGAAAGCCATGCCCGCAGTTATGGGCAGATGGGAATTTGTTAACGTTCGATTGTAGAAAACCTGAAGTTGACCTTAATTAAAATGCATCAACCGCGTGTGTTACCGTGATGGTCTCTTTCCGGCGGAGTCCGGGAAGTGAACACGTGAAAGTGCAACTATCCCTAGGTGGTTTTGGTAATTCATAACAACATATAGCTCATTGAGCTAATGCTATTCCAAGATGATTATTTCAGGAAAGCTCAATGATTGGCATGGCATGGATGTGAAAGTGGAACCCTCAAAATGCTAAGGACAAAGGATTGGCTCAAGCTCAAAAGCTCAAGACTCTTCATTTTATATTTTAGTGATCCAAGATCACATTGAGTCTTTAGGAAAAGCCAATACTATTAAGGAGGGATGAGGTGTTGCTTAATGAGCCTCTTGCTTCATGTGCTTAGTGATATGCTCCAAAACCCTCAACTACTTTCCCATATCCACATATGACCTAAACCCTAAGCCAAACTCGGTCCTACCGATTCTTCCTATCCAGCGCCACCGAGTTTCACTTGTCATTAGCCACTGCCAAACCCTAGCAATTCGGTCCTACCGATAGGGATCTCGGTCTCACCGAGATGGGGTTGCAAACTCTCTGTTTCCCTTTCGTAACTTTTCGGTCTCACCGAAAGAGCGAATCGGTCCCACCGAGATTGCAATGTAAACTCAGTGTTTCCCCTTTGTAACTTTTCGGTCTCACCGAGTTCCACTCGGTCTCACCGAAAGAGCAAATCGGTCCCACCGAGTTTGCCTGACCAACTCTCTGGTTAGCTAATTACCAAATTCGGTCTCACCGAGTTTGTAATCGGTCTCACCGAGATTACGTTATGCCCAAACCCTAACCATATCGGTCCTACCGAGTTGCATGTCAATCCCACCGAAAATCACTAACGGTCACTAGGTTTACATTTTCGGTCCGACCGAGCTTATTGATTCGGTCCCACCGAGATTGGAAAACTGTGTAACGGTTGGATTTTGTGTGGAGGCTATATATACCCCTCCACCTCCTCCTCATTCGATGAGAGAGCCATCAGAACACACACACCATTCCAACTCATATGTTCTGAGAGAGAACCACCTACTCATGTGTTGAGACCAAGATATTCCATTCCTACCATATGAATCTTGATCTCTAGCCTTCCCAAGTTGCTTTCCACTCAAACCTTCTTTCCACCAAATCCAAATCCTATGAGAGAGAGTTGAGTGTTGGGGAGACTATCATTTGAAGCACAAGAGCAAGGAGTTCATTACCTACACACCATTTGTTACTTCTTGGAGAGTGGTGTCTCCTAGATTGGCTAGGTGTCACTTGGGAGCCTCCGACAAGATTGTGGAGTTGAACCAAGGAGTTTGTAAGGGCAAGGAGATCGCCTACTTCGTGAAGATCTACCGCTAGTGAGGCAAGTCCTTCGTGGGCGATGGCCATGGTGGGATAGACAAGGTTGCTTCTTCGTGGACCCTTTGTGGGTGGTTGCTTCTTCGTGGACCCTTCGTGGGTGGAGCCCTGTGTGGACTCGCGCAACCGTTGCCCTTTGGGTGGAGCCCTGTGTGGACTCGCGCAACCGTTACCCTTCGTGGGTTGAAGTCTCCATCAACGTGGATGTAGGATAGCACCACCTATCCGAACCACGGGAAAAACATCCGTGTCTCCAATAGCATTTGAGTTCTCCAAACCCTTCCCGTTACATTCTTGCAAGTTGCATGCTTTACTTTCCGCTGCCTATATACTCTTTGCATGCTTGCTTGAATTATGTGATGATTGCTTGACTTGTCCTAAAATAGCTAAAATCTGCCAAGAACTAAAATTGGGAAAAGGTTAAGTTTTTATTTGGTCAAGTAGGCTGATCACCCCCCCTCTAGACATACTTTCGATCCTACAAGTGGTATCAGAGCTTTGGTCTCCATTTGCTTGATCTCCATAGCTTTTGGTGGTCATAGCCTTGGTTTCACAACCTAGGAGAGTATGGCGTCTAGCGAGGGAAATTATCACCATAGAGGTCCTTACTTTGATGGTACTAATTTTGCTAGTTGGAAGCATAAAATGAAAATGCATATTCTTGGACATAACCCCGCCGTTTGGGCTATTGTGTGTGTTGGTTTGCAAGGTGACTTCTTTGATGGGAGAGAACCAAACCGTGAAGCTACCGCGGATGAGTTGAAGATGTTGCAATACAATGCTCAAGCTTGTGATATTCTCTTCAACAGATTGTGCCCCAAAGAATTCAACAAAATCAGTCGTCTTGAGAATGCAAAGGAAATTTGGGACACTTTGATTGATATGCACGAAGGTACCGACTCCGTCAAGGAATCCAAGTTGGATGTGCTTCAAAGCCAACTTGACAAGTTCAAGATGAAGGATGGTGAAGGTGTCGCTGAAATGTACTCTAGGCTTGCTCTCATCACAAATGAGATTGCCGGCTTAGGAAGTGAAGAGATGACCGATAAATTCATCATCAAGAAGATTCTAAGAGCCTTGGATGGAAAATATGATACCGTGTGCACATTGATCCAAATGATGCCCAATTACAAAGATCTCAAGCCAACGGAGGTGATTGGAAGAATTGTTGCTCATGAGATGTCACTTAAGGATAAAGAGGAACTTCACAACAAATCAAGTGGTGCCTATAAAGCCTCATGTGAAGCCCCTACATCATCAAGTGAGAAACAAGACTTCAATGAAGAATTGAGCTTAATGGTGAAGAACTTCAACAAGTTCTACAAGAGTAGAAGCAAAGATAGAAGCTCCAAGTCAAGGTCCTACAATGACAAAAGATCTTCTAGTCGAGAGCGAAACTGCTACAATTGTGGAAGACCCGGACACTATTCCAATGAGTGTACGGCTCCCTACAAGAGAAGAGAAGATTCTCCAAAAAGAAGAAGCAAAGGATCACCACCAAGAGAGAGAAGGAGTAGAGATGATCGTTATGAACGAAGATACTCACGGAGAAGCAAGGATTCCGAAAGGAAGGAAAAATCATCAAGGAGCTACACAAGACGAAGACATCAAGCTCATGTTGGTGAATGGGTATCCGGCTCCGACTCCGACAGCCACTCCGAGAGAAGTTATCACTCCGACTCCGAAGATACTCAAGATGAAGGTGTTGCCGGTCTAGCACTTGTGTCAACCAACTCCTACGACATATTTGACTCACCAAATGAAGGAATTGGAAGATGCTTCATGGCCAAAGGTCCTAAGGTAACACACCCCGAGTATGTTGATTTCAATAGTGATGAGGATGACTTGTTAGGTGATGATTTGCTTGTTGACAACTCTAGTGATGAATACTATGATGAAATGTTAATTAAACATGCTAATCAAGATAAAACGAATGACAATGATAAGGAGAAGATTGAGGCCCTAACTAAAGAACTAAACACTCTTAAGTTAGCTCATGAAACCATCTTCGAAGATTATCGAGAACTTTTAAGAGCTCATGAGAAATTACACTTTGAAAAGCTCAATCTTGAGCAAGAGCATGAATTCTTAAAAGCAATCAATGATGATCTCCGCAAGAAAAGTTCTTCTTACATTGCCAAGCGTTTACTCTTATCCACTTACATGCCTCAAGTCAAGTCTAGTAACAAGAAAGATTCTTCCTCTAGCAGTAACAATGATCATGCTAAATCCAATATTGTTGCTTCTAGTAGTTCTCTTGATTCCACTAATGATTCTCTTAGCCAAGTTACACTTGAGCAAGAAAATAGCTTATTGAAGGGAATTATAGAGAAAGGAGTGTACAAAAGCCTTGCCGGGAGTAAGCAATTCGAGGAAATTGTGCGCAAGCAAGGAATGCACCGGAAGAATCAAGGTGTTGGTTTTGAACGAAAGTTCAATGCCAATGGAGTTGAGTGGGAAGAAGATCAATACCCCAAGACAAAGTTTGTCCCTCAACAAGAGAAGTATACTTCTTTCAAGGGGACACAAGCTCAAGATGATCTTCCACCACAAGACTACAAGCAAAAAGGCAAAGACAAGCTTCAAGAGGAAATTGATGCATTTGAAGAAGCTCCAAAGACCTTAGTCAAGTGGATTCCCAAGACTACTTCAAGTTCCACTTCATCAAGTACGACTACAACTCCAAGGATTCCCATCAAGATGATGTGGATCCAAAAGAAGAAGAACTAGAGAGTTCTTGAGGGTGACTCCGCCAACATACTTCACTCTTATCATTTTGGCAAGAACAAGTGCAATCAACTTCCACATCTTGCACTAGTTCAAGGAGTCACAAACCCTCTTGTTGGTAAGACAAGGGACAAGGTAATCTAAAAGTTTTCATGGACATCATCTTTGTGTGCATCACTCTATGTCTATGGATATCCTTGTTTGTTCCTTGTGGGACTAACCCATGTAGGTATTGAAAGTGCAATTCACTCAAATGGATAGCTCCAAGAGATCTACATCAACATTGAGCATCCACATCTTCAATATCTACATGAAGTCATCATCGACAAAACCCAAGGTTAGTTCATCCCTCTTAGGGGGGATATCACATCTAGGGGGAGCTTTACTCTAAGACTTGAGCTAAAGCAACTCTAAAGATGTGAACAAAACAATGCTTTATGTAAAAGTGGTAACCCCACTTGAGCTTAAACAATGAGTATGACCTATGATCAAGTGATCTCACTTGACTCCTAAGTCAATATACTCATATATAGATGACCTAGTCATCGCAAATTGCTTGATAGATGCTAGAATTGGTTGTGCATGCCTTGTCACATATTTCATTTGCCATCTTATTGTGTGAGCATGCTAGTTGCATATTTTACTCATTCGAGGACATCCACTTGTTGTTTGGATTGTTTGGCTTCATTTCTTTTTGCCAAGTGGATGGACAAGAATGCCTAAGAACCTCCTCTAGCTATCTATGCTTTTCTCGTCTCAAACTCTATTCATGTTGCATCACAAAATTTAATCAAGTCAGATTCGAACCACTCTGTGTGAGGAGTGCTCGGAGTCCCCGATTCGTCATAGACTTAAACTTCCAAAACCTCTTTATGATTCTCGGTCTGACCGATACTCCACTTTCGGTCCTACCGAGATCATTAAGCTGATCTAGGTTTTCGATCTCGGTGCAACCGATTTGAACCTTTCGGTCACACCGAGTTTCAGTAACTGCTTGCAGTTATGAATCTCGGTGCCACCGAGTTGTTCCACTCGGTCACACCGACAGGGTCGGGCTATATATAGTCACGGGCAAAATTTGGAAATTTCTCCAAACCCCTTCGCCCGCGCGATAGCCTGCTCTGCCCTCGTGGTCTCCGGATCGTCTTCTCGCCGCCAGCCGCCTCCAGTCACTGGTCTCCGTCACCGTCAACGGGAATTCTGCCCCGCCGTTGCCGCCGTAGCAAGTCCCCGCCGAACTAGGGTATGGACTTGATCTTTGTGCTATTCCCCAATCTGATTCCTAGCACATTGTGATCATATTGATTCTAGCCACGATTGAAACACTCCTATCCAGTCAAAACGCTCATAGATTAGGTTTGATTCGAAAATTCTAGGTTTAGGTTTCCGCCAAAACCATCTCGGACCCACCGAGTTGAAAAACTCGGTCCCACCGATTTGGCTCTTGCCATTGCACAAGTGAGACTCGGTCTGACCGAGAATTACTTATCGGTGTGACCGATTTTGGAACTCTGTGAAACCCTAGCAGTCTCGGTGCCACCGAACTGTGACTCGGTCCTACCGAGTTCACTAGTTTAGGTTCCAAAACTGCTTCGGTATCACCGAGTTTGAAAATCGGTAGATCCGAGATGATTTCAGTGGGAAACTAAAACTAAGTTTTTGGATCATTCTTTTGCAAAAATCTCTGCATTTTGTGATGCTCATCTTTTCTATCTCATCTATAATCTATTCACAGGGTCAGCAGTCAGTTTGCAACATGTCTGATCAAAGTGATAGCCAAAATATGTCAGAGCAGCAAGTGGTGATGAGTGAGGGCACTAGTCCCTCCAGTTCATCTGATGAAGGCAGCAGGAGCACTCCTAGCAATTTGCCAAAGGCTGCCACGAGACAAAGGAAGAAGAGGACTTCAGATTCCGAAGATGAGGACTATGTGGCATAGGAAGAGGCCACTTCCAAGAGAGTTGAGCCAGCTCAAGGCACTAAGCCAGGTCTGAAAATCAAAAGGCCAGCAGGCAGGCAGCCAATGTCAAAGGCCAGAATGTCAACTGAGAAGCCCATAGAGCCAGTTGCAGCTGAGGACAAGAAAAGGAAGGAAAGGGTGAAGAAGACTGTGGCTAGAGTGCTTGGCAAAGCTTCCATCATGGAAGAGGAAGAAGAAGAAGAGGCAGCTGCACCAGCGCCCAAGGCACCCAAGCTAATGGGAGATGCCATAAAATCAGGGGGAGCTGCTTCCAAGGCCAAGTCAGCTCCAAAGCCAAAGCCCAAGAGGAACACACAGAGCATTCCTGCAGCTGAGAAGAACAAGGCCCCAGTGCCTGAGACTGTTGCTGAAGAAGAGGAAGAGAATGTCCTGAGAAAGCTAAAGCCCAAGATCCCAGACCACAACGATGCTCATCCTGTGGCTGAGGACATGAAGCTCAGGAGAGATTCAGGGCTAAGGAAATGGAGAGAAGCAGACCCGTATGCTTCAAGGAGAAGGACTGCCGTGGACTACAGGTTTCACATCAAGGAGCAGCAGGATTTTTATGAGACAGTGCTGCTAGATAAGAAGCCCATTGTCTGTGATATGCGATGGGTTGATTGGACATACATCAAGGACAATGAGGAGCACTATCCTGGAGTGCAAGACAGCTTCATAGCTTGTGGAGTAGCTGACTTTGTTGGGCAAAAGCTCACAAAGTGGAACGAGGAACTCATCATGCAGTTCTACTCCACAGCTCACTTTTATCCAGATGGGAGGATCACATGGATGTCTGAGGGTACAAGGTACCAATCCACAGTTGCTGAGTGGGCACAGATCATTAATGCCCCAGAGGAGCAAGATGATGACTTGGATATCTATGCCAAGAAGAAGATGGACCACAACTCAATGTCAAATATGTACAAGGAGATCCCAAATGAAGCACTTGATACCTTCAAATTTGGGTCTGTGCATTACCTTCTGTCAGGACTGCCTACGATCAATTGGATACTAAGGCACACCTTACTGCCCAAGTTTGGAGATCACAAGATGATCAGAGGCCATGCTATCAACTTGCTACATGTGTTTGATGTGCCTCAGAAGTTCAAGGTGATGAGCCTCATAGTGGAAACAATCAAGAGGACTGCAGCAGATCAGAAGAGGAGTTGCGGATACGCCCCTCAAATTCAGGAGCTCATCAACTCCAAGATGGGCACGGGCATATATCTATTGGACAAGGAACACCTGCCCATCCGTCCAGATTTCGAGGACAATCAAGTTGTCATGGCTGAGAACGAGCCATCATTTGCCCAAGCATTTGCAAAGAAGGAGAAGGCGAGGAAGGAGAAAGCTGCCAAGATGCCTACTCAAGAGGAGGCATCTGAGTATTTCCTGAAGACTAAACAAGAGCAGCTTGGTTACTTGATTGCATCCATGCTGAGGATTGAGCAAAGTCTGGCCACCCTCACTCAGAATCAGCAGAGCCTAGAGAGAATCATGGAACAGAAGTTCTATGATTTGGATGTCAAGGTAACGGAAGTTCAGTCTGCAGTGGAGCAGCTCCAGGAGGACATGCAGGAGAGGAGAGGCAGGACTACCACTCATGCCTTTGCCAGAGTGCCAAGAGGTCCAAGGTCGTCTGCCGTGCCAGTTGCTGACACAAGAGCCACCACCTCAGCACCAGCCACAGCCTCAGTTCCACCGGCTCCAGCATCTACTTCAGCTCCAACTCCAGCGTCTACTTCAGCATCTACCGAAGCCTTCGTCCTTGGAGTGATCCGGACTCCACCACCACCTGAAGATCAAGCCTGAGCGTCGATCTAGTGCTATGCATTTTCTAGGAACTTTTTGGTAACTTGTTGCCAAAGGGGGAGAAGATGTATAGATCATAGGCTTCGAGAGAGAGTGTGTTGCTTTTCTCTCTTGCTTTATTTGGTGGTTTTTCGAACTTGTTTGCTTTTGAGTGCTTGAGATACTACATCATTATTTGTGAGGCATTGATGATCATGTGTTTGATCATAAGCTACACTTAATGCTTGCTTAATGCTATTATCCTATCTATCTTGTGTGATCATTCATTATTCTTGGTGATGAGTGCATGTGTTTCATTCTTATCATTTTAAGCGCTCCACCAAGATGTATGTGACATGGAAGAGTAACCCATGACTCTAACTCCTTGTGCATTTGCAGTCCAAAGCAAATTTTAAATATGCACAAATTTAGGGGGAGCTCTTACTTATCACATACTTCTCAAAGCGACGATATATTTCATGCTTATTATCATTTGTCAAAGCTTTGATCTATATGTTGTCATCAATTACCAAAAAGGGGGAGATTGAAAGTGCAACTATCCCTAGGTGGTTTTGGTAATTCATAACAACATATAGCTCATTGAGCTAATGCTATTCCAAGATGATTATTTCAGGAAAGCTCAATGATTGGCATGGCATGGATGTGAAAGTGGAACCCTCAAAATGCTAAGGACAAAGGATTGGCTCAAGCTCAAAAGCTCAAGACTCTTCATTTTATATTTTAGTGATCCAAGATCACATTGAGTCTTTAGGAAAAGCCAATACTATTAAGGAGGGATGAGGTGTTGCTTAATGAGCCTCTTGCTTCATGTGCTTAGTGATATGCTCCAAAACCCTCAACTACTTTCCCATATCCACATATGACCTAAACCCTAAGCCAAACTCGGTCCTACCGATTCTTCCTATCCAGCGCCACCGAGTTTCACTTGTCATTAGCCACTGCCAAACCCTAGCAATTCGGTCCTACCGATAGGGATCTCGGTCTCACCGAGATGGGGTTGCAAACTCTCTGTTTCCCTTTCGTAACTTTTCGGTCTCACCGAAAGAGCGAATCGGTCCCACCGAGATTGCAATGTAAACTCAGTGTTTCCCCTTTGTAACTTTTCGGTCTCACCGAGTTCCACTCGGTCTCACCGAAAGAGCAAATCGGTCCCACCGAGTTTGCCTGACCAACTCTCTGGTTAGCTAATTACCAAATTCGGTCTCACCGAGTTTGTGTAATCGGTCTCACCGAGATTACGTTATGCCCAAACCCTAACCATATCGGTCCTACCGAGTTGCATGTCAGTCCCACCGAAAATCACTATGAGTGAGCCATCAGAACACACACACCATTCCAACTCATATGTTCTGAGAGAGAACCACCTACTCATGCGTTGAGACCAAGACATTCCATTCCTACCATATGAATCTTGATCTCTAGCCTTCCCAAGTTGCTTTCCACTCAAATCTTCTTTCCACCAAATCCAAATCCTATGAGAGAGAGTTGAGTGTTGGGGAGACTATCATTTGAAGCACAAGAGCAAGGAGTTCATTACCTACACACCATTTGTTACTTCTTGGAGAGTGGTGTCTCCTAGATTGGCTAGGTGTCACTTGGGAGCCTCCGACAAGATTGTGGAGTTGAACCAAGGAGTTTGTAAGGGCAAGGAGATCGCCTACTTCGTGAAGATCTACCGCTAGTGAGGCAAGTCCTGTGTGGGCGATGGCCATGGTGGGATAGACAAGGTTGCTTCTTCGTGGACCCTTTGTGGGTGGTTGCTTCTTCGTGGACCCTTCGTGGGTGGAGCCCTGTGTGGACTCGCGCAACCCTTACCCTTTGGGTGGAGCCCTGTGTGGACTCGCGCAACCGTTACCCTTCGTGGGTTGAAGTCTCCATCAACGTGGATGTAGGATAGCACCACCTATCCGAACCACGGGAAAAACATCCGTGTCTCCAATAGCGTTTGAATTCTCCAAACCCTTCCCGTTACATTCTTGCAAGTTGCATGCTTTACTTTCCGCTGCCTATATACTCTTTGCATGCTTGCTTGAATTATGTGATGATTGCTTGACTTGTCCCAAAATAGCTAAAATCTGCCAAGAACTAAAATTGGGAAAAGGTTAAGTTTTTATTTGGTCAAGTAGTCTAATCCCCCCCCCCCCCTCTAGACATACTTTCGATCCTACAACACGGTGTTGGGGTAATGCTTGACGTAGGTTGTTTTAGGATCACTTCTTGATCATACTTTTATCGATCGTGCTTTGCCTTCTCTTCTTGCTCTCATTTGCGTATGTTAGCCACCATATATGCTAGTCGCTTGCTGCAACTCCACCTCATACCTTTACCTTACCTATAAGCTTAAATAGTCTTGATCGCGAGGGTGTGAGATTGCTGAGTCCCCGTGACTCACATATACTTTCAAAACCAGCTTGCAGGTGCCGATGAGTCCGTGCAGATGACGCAACCAAGCTCAGGAGGAGCTCGATGAAGATCTTGTCCTTTGTGTTGTTTCGTTCTAGTTGATCAGTAGTGGAGCCCAGTTGGGGTCGATCAGGGATCTGTGTAGCATTTGGGGTAGTCTTCTTTTGTTTTGGTTTCGTAGTCGGACCTTGATTGTATCTGGGTGATGTAATGCTTTATTCATGTATTGTGTGAAGTGGCGATTGCAAGCCAACTAAGTATCTTTCCCTTATGTATTACATGGGTTGTGTGAAGATTACCTCACTTGCGACATTGCTTTCAATGCGGTTATGCCTCTAAGTCATGCTTCGACACGTGGGATATATAGCCGCATCGAGGGCGTTACAATTAGTTACTCCTTTGTAAGATTTGTCTCGTCTATAAAATATAGGGGGGTGTTGATACTAGTATGTGTACCGTGCAGTCCAAAGCACATCGCCAGAGTGCACACATCTAAGGGGAGCCTGTCTATATTTTATATATGTTGGGTTTGCCTATGCTTTATTTATATTCCTATGTGCAAATCCCGTATTGTTATCAATCCACCAAAAAGGGGGAGATTGTAAGGGCATATTTATCCCTTAGTAGTTTTGGTGATTGATGACAATGCTTTTGCGGACTAATCGTGTGCATTGAGATTTCAGATATATCATGTCTAGGCACAAGATGATCTGGTGCCCCTCGAAGACTATTGAAGATGGCGTTTCTCTACGTTTCTTTTCGGTGGTTTGAGTCGTAGGAAAGTCATACTATTAAGAGGGGGTCCGCGTTGGAAAGGTTTGGGTGGAATCGTACACATGTGTTCCTTTTGCACCACCTTTCCTTTGGCTCTTTGGAGCATTCTTCGTTTCTCCGAATCTCTGCAAAATGATTGACTTCGAGTGTTGCTGAACTAGGGCATGCGGTAGTACTGCTCCTCAGAGCAGTAGTACCGCAGGCCCCTGCGGTAGTACCGGCCTTGGGCGCGGTAGTACCGCAGGTGCTCGCGGTAGTACCGCTTCTCTGACCCGGTAATACCGTGGCCTCAGGTCTGGCTCAGCAACACGAGCGGAAGTAGGGGCGGATGTAATTTTTTTACACCCGCACCCTTCGCGGTAGTACTGCTCCTGGCTTCCGGTACTACTGTGTCGGATTTTTGCATAGATCTAAACTCAGTGGAAGTTGCCACGGATGTATTTTATATGTCCGTGCCTTCCCAAATCTGAACTATCCCTGCGTTGCGCTAGTACTGTAAGGGGGAGCGATAGTACCGCGCCAGCGGTTCTACCGCCCTCTGCTTCATCGCATCAGGGCTGTTTTGGATACTGCTGTGTGGGCGGTAGTACTGCAGTGCCTTGCGGTAGTACCGCGTCTCCGGTGCGGTAGTACCGTGCGTCGCAGGCTGAGTTGGTGGATAACGGTTGGATTTGTTCTTTCACTATAAAAGAGGAGTCTTCTTCTCCGAGTTGACTTACCTCTTCCCCCCCCCCCCCAAGCTCCATTGTTGCTCTAAACTCCATTTTTGCCCGATCTCTCTCCCTAGCCAATCAAACTTGTTGATCTCCTAGGGATTGGTTGAGAAGGCCTAGATCTACAGATCCACCAAGAGATATTTGATTCCCTCCACTAATCCCTCGCGGATCTTATTACTCTTGGGTGTTTGAGCACCCTAGACGGTTGAGGTCATCGCGGAGCCATACTCCATTGTGGTGAAGCTTCATGGTGTTGTTGGGAGCCTCCAATTAAGTTGTGGAGATTGCCCCAACCTTGTTTGTAAAGGTTCGGTCACCGCCTTCAAGGGCACCAATAGTGGAATCACGACATCTCGCATTGTGTGACGGCGTGAGGAGAATACGGTGGCCCTAGTGGCTTCTTGGGGAGCATTGTGCCTCCACACCGCTCCAATGAAGACGTACTTCCTTTCAAAGGGAAGGAACTTCGATAACACATCCTCGTCTTCACCGACTCCACTCTTGGTTATCTCATCCCTTTACTCGTGCAAGCTTATCTTGTGTTACATCCCTTGCTTGCTTGTGTACTTATTGTTGTTGCATCATATAGGTTGCTCACCTAGTTGCATATCTAGACAACCTACTTTGATGCAAAGTTTAAATTGGTAAAGAAAAACTAAAAATTGTTAGTTGGCTATTCAACGCCCCCCCCCCTCTCTAGTCAACTATATCGATCCTTTCAATAAGTCTATATATAGCTTAAATATGAGATCATGATGGGTATGTTGAGTCATGGTTGGTCAAGTGTTGAAGCAAGTAATTCAAGTGAAGGATTCATTGTGCCTCTTAAGAGCATGTGATGGATAACAAACAATACCATGTGATGACCAATATGATACTTGGTCATAAGAGAATTGAGATCATGATAGATCGTGGAGTAAAGATGAAGGTTTACCAAGATAAATATCAAAGATTAATTTACCACATGGGATCCCTATGGTAAGAAATTATGAACTGCGCTTTGTGGACTAACTCATATTAATTGAGCTTTTGTCCAAGCAAAAATCTAAGTGTCAACAAAATGCATTTTGGAGCTAGGGCTCTTTGAGCTCCTTTTCAAAAGAAGAGATCAAAAATAAAATTTTGAAGTTCCATTTTTTTTGGAACCACATCCATGTGTAATATTAGCAGAACATCGATCTACAAAAAAGAGACAAATTCATTTACTATTAAAAATCCATGATTTTGTCTTCTATTTGTATAGCTTGCATGTTAGTATCTCATATCAATACGTTCATATGTACATGTGGAATTTTTTTCAGAAATTATTACACTTTGGATGTGATTTTTTTAAAATGAAAATTTCAGTCCACACAGCCCAAGGTTCAAAACACCTCTCTATAATAGTTCCACATATTTTACAGCATACTTTTCCAACTATTTAGTTAATAAATAACGCAAACCTAAAGCCTTGCAATGCTTTATTGCTTATTATATCCCGGAACTAAGAAGTAGAATGACCATGATCTAGAATTGTGGTGTTGTTCGGAGGGGAGCTTCTGTAAAGCAGAACTGTTGTACAAAATCCTACAGCAGAAATCCATCAGAATTCATTGATCTTCTAGCGTGGTATCACTGGCCTGCCAAATCAATCATCGCAGTGAAATTAAAGGCGCTGTCAAACCAGAAGCGATACTGCAGAGAACGACATATAAAATGGCATTCTTCGGTACCTTGTTGGATGTAATGAAACCCACTACAGCATCAGAAAGTTCTTTACGATGTCTGGTGAAGCAGTGATCTGCTCCCTCGACGACACACAGTTTGTGGGTCGGTATATGCTTTGCAAACTCATATGCATCTTCCACGGGAATGATCTCATCAGCAGAACCATGAACTATGAAGAAGCTGAATAAAGACAGTAAATTAATTGCCTGATATCTGCAACACGCGGGGTTTATTCTAGCACAATATGAAACCTATGCCCAACTGCAAACACGAGATATTTAATGTTTTCAATCCCGGGAATGCATGGGAATGACTATTTAAATGAAGGTAAATGTGTCATGTCGGTGCCATGGTGCCCCTTGTTTCAGTTGGTAGTTGGAATACGAAGGTAGTTCATTCCTCAAGTAGTTTCCTGACCTGCATTCCTTGCTAATGGAGAGGCTTGTTGCACGCATGTCAGTGTTCAGTCGTTCCATCAAGCTCTCTTTTGTTACCCTGTATAAAACATTTCCTACATTGCAACCATTGGATAGTCAATATATGACAACGAAAGAGAAGCTATATACACAGTACACAAAATTGCTACCTGACTTGTTTGTGACATCAATGTAACCTTCCTTATTTATTCTGTCAAGAAATTCTTTCCCTAGGCGTTCCTCAATGCCTTTCTCCAAATAAAATCGGCCGGATAGGTTAACAACCATACGGACATCGTCATATAGGGAAGCATAAAGAACAACCACATCTCCTCCTGAGTAATAATGTAAATTAAGTGACTACATTTTCTAATTTGCGAGTTAAAAGCACAACGACATATGGTAACACTCAGGTAATGAAGGGGTGTGATCTGTGAGTGTCAGGACATCTACAATGGTAGATAAGGCAGCCTTTTTTAAGCCTCAATGTCATATATGATGAAAACAGAAACACACCATAAAATGGATTATCTTATCTGTAACAACTAATGTTTACATGCTCTTAACATTATGGTGATTAAAATAAACTAGAAAACATTTGACTAGGATGAGACATCCCCTACAATGGAGAAAAATGCCATATCTTTCATACCGAGAAATCTCTTCGCTATGACAATTCGAGCATCTTGTTTTCATTTCTCTCTTCCAACTCAGCAATCATCCTATGTGGCATGCTAAGGCAACGGCATTGTAGGTGCCCTCAGGGATTATGATCTGGCCCCTAACTCCGTTGGAGACAAGGAAAATGATATAAAAGATATATTTAGTTGGGGAAGAAGTGACTTAGTTAGGAAGATAACAATGTGGTGTATTAGGCAATTAGGGATCCTATTCTTAGGGGTCAAGTCAGCCTTCCCTATTAAAAGGATATAAATATTGTGTAGGCATGTACTCCAATATGAATTATCCAAGAAATGAGAGAGCAAAAACTAATCCCAGTGGCCAACCTTCTCTCCCTCTCATCCCCAGAAACATTGCCGGCCTACCCTTGCTTCTCGGAGCCGTACCCCTATACTTGGCATGCAGCAGTGAGCGAATAAAATACTGCCAGCAAAAGTATTGTGATTAACTGTTTAGGGAATTCATGGTATTCCTAGTGATAGATATCTGAGCAACCTGATCAGGGTTGGACTAAGCTAAATGTAGATGACTCCTTTGTTACTGCTACTGTCCAGGGAGTGCTGGAAATCTGGGCAAAAACCGCAAAGAGGATGTTCTTTTCTCAGGATGCCTTGCTTGGTCAGATGAAGATGGAAGTTAAAGTGCCCCTCTATGCTGGTTGTGCCGATGAGATTTCTGATGGCGGTTGGTGGTGGTAGTGCGTCCGGCTTCAGGTCGTCAGTGGTTTGAGCTTCTCGGGGCCTGATAACGACAGTGCTTGGTATTGTTGAGCGGCCAATTTCTCCCTGTGTGCTCTTCTTTGGCAGTTTCTGGGGTTCGGCTGTAGGCGCGGGTGTGTTGTTTCGGTTGTGTCTCTTCTCCCCTTGTTCCCCCTGTGTACTCTGGTTCACTTGAACCTATCCTGTATGGAGCCGTGAGGCTTCTAGGCAAAATCGGTTGAATATATTTAGGTGACGATCCACTTCCCACATTGACCATTCAAAAAAAAAGTGTGACCCCAAAAAGCAATTACTAGATGAAATATGTTGTGCGTGTCTCACTGTGCAGAAGTTCAGGATGTGCAAATGGAATATGTTTTATAGGTAAAACAGACAAGGACATCCAATTAATTATACATATAGTGCCAGCAGAAACCAATCTTACGGAGATGTCACAACTAGATTTTAATGTTATGACTAATGGACTACATATGCAGGCAAGAGACTCCACCATTTTTACTTTTGCAGAGTGTATGTGCAAGTTGCTGAAAAACAAAACAAGCTCTTCCACGTGCTAATGATAAAATTCAATGAAACAACTTAATAATTATTGTGCCGCCTATTCAGCCGTTGGATTAGCGTGCTGGTGACCGTTGGATCACAGCAGCGCCACAGCAGCAGCGAGCGCGACAGCTTCGACACGGTCAACACGGTGCCATCGCAGCCCCGGCGGAGTTCCAACGAAGCGCCGAGGGCGTCTGGCGAGCTCCATTGCAGCTCCACCGAAGCACCGATGCTCCGGCGAAGCTCCATTGCAACTCCGGCCAACTTCCATTGCAGCCCGGATGGAGCTCCAACGCAACGCCGACGGCTCCGGCGAAGCTCCATTGCAACTCCGGCGGAGCTCCAACGCAGCACCGATGGCTCCGGCGAAGCTCCATTGCAACTCCGGCGGAGCTCCAAGGCAGCGCCGACGGCTCCGGCGAAGTTCCATTGCAGCCCTGACGGAGCTCCAACACAACACCGAGGCCTCCGGCGAAGCTCCATCGCAACTCCGGCGGAGCTCCAATGCAGCGCCGATGGGCTCCGGCTCCACGAGTTGTGTGCAGCTTGCTGCACTGTAGATCCGCCGCCATGGCGAGATTCATGTTGCAGCGTACCTCGTCGACGGTGAAATCGTGGGTCGCAGGCTCGCAACGCTGATGTGCTTGCGTCTAGAAAGAAAAGAGAGGAAGCAAGTGGAGCGATTGCAGCAGCTGGTGGCGATTGGTTGGCTCTTGCAGCGGTGGCTGCCGCCGGTGACGACAGGCCGGTGGCCGATGGTGTCTTGCTGTTGCTGCGTCGGAAGGAGATGGGGATTTGAACAAGCGGATAAGATTTCAGCGGTGAGTGGTGGAAGACGAGGAAAACAGGGGACACGCGGAGGGGATAAGCCGTGCGCGTTGCCGGTCCACGTGGGGACACGCGTCGCTAGGACGAGGCGACTTATGTGTCGCTGTTATCATCCGACTGAAAATAAACGATTTCCTTGCAATAATAAACACAACTATACAAACCAAACAATGTATATCACCAACCTTTGCTGTGACCAACAACAGCTGCTACATCATACTTCTCCTGATACAGATATGAGACAACAGAATGCAAGTCTTCAGCCTCTTTCCTGTAATTGCCATACTGGAATATGCCTTCGCTCTCTCTGAAAAGCAATATGATCAAAGGGACAACATGAATGAGGTTAGAAACCATGCATATGCCTATTTCAAATAAAGTTTATTGAAAAAATTGTGTACCAACAAATATATATTAAAACAACAAAAATGCAATTCGTAAAATTTAAATGGAAAAGAATTTCTGCCATATTTTTGTCCATGAAAAAGGTGCAGGTCTAACAGATAAAATAAAACCAGAGGATCAAAATGATAGTATATGTCATACATGAACCTGAGCTCATTCAGTTATAAAGACTTTCAGAAAAGGCTAGACTAGCATTTAGCACAACAACTTTAGTGAAAATACAAGCAACAGCATATCCAGGATTCTATGAGTAACTTACCCATTTCCACTAAAGTCAAAGCGAAAGACACTAATCCCTTGTTTTATTATTGCATCTGCCAGATCAACAATAACGCCAGAACTCTGAAGATAAGTGTTAAACGTCAGTAGAAGGGTAGTAGAAACTACTACTCCAACGGTTCAATTCGCTGCATCTCACATAAGCAAAATGAAACCTGGCCTTAGCGGCCCTAATCTTGAAGTGGACAAGGCGAATTTATTGTGGTCACGAAATAGTTATGTACCTTGGAGGCCGTAAAGCCATGGCACAAGACTACAATCCTGTTCAAACCCGTGGGATGCAGCAGCCCCACAAGTTTCTCTCCATGCTTGTTCGTTATCAATACCCTGTGTGTAGCAGCTGTTTCATAAAACCACACGGTGTCAACAGTTTGGACTCAAAATTAGCTTCACGTATCTTCTCTTCTGTGACAAGGATATAGGAGTAACTTCAACTCAGATGAAGCCATCCTTTGACTGAGACTACTAACACTATTCGGATTTGCAAATAGCTCCAAAATCCTTAGGTTTATGCGGCCATCTGAGCGATTCATAGTAGCACAAGAAACCATCTATACTAGTCTAAGATGGCTATGCAGATTCTTGAGATCAAATTTGAAGTATGGTAGTTGTCGCCCAAGAGAAGGTACGGAAGGTGAAATCAAGAAAAGGGGCTTACGGGGATTGGAAGCATCCCGGGAGGAATTGAGCGGTTGCGACATGGACGACAGATGGCGGCGGCAGCCTCGTGGGGTTTGGGGTGGGAGGAACCCGAGGCTAGTCGACCCGCCGACGGTGTCACGAGCAGGATGAAGGTTAGATTCGCCGGGCAAGTGGAGGAGGCCAGGAGGAGGCCGTGGAATTTAAGGTGTCCAGAAAAAGAACGCACTAAGAAGGCCCATTGGATGGACCCAACGAGGCCAACTCCACCTCGCGACCTCGAACGAACGTCCACTTTGCTTTGATAGGCCTATAGAGTCGTGTCCGGATCTGTTCTGGGATACGATGGTCGTGCGTCCAGCGCGCGGCCACATTCTTTGGCCCCATCTTGTCCGCCTCCATTTTAAAAACAAGTACCAAGCCCTAGTTTAAGGCAGCGGCCCTAGTTCACGCCGGTAACGGAGCTAGCGGCCTACACATCCTCGCCGGCAACACACCTAGCCTTCAAAATGAATAGTTTTGTTCGCTGGTAACACAGCCAGCGGCCGGCAACACAGCCAGCGGCCGGCAACACAGACAGCCTTCAAAAGCGAATGTGTTTCTCGCCGGCACATAGCCAGCGGCCCAGCGGGCGGCACCCATGCCAGCCTCCAAAAAAGAACGGTCACGGTCGATCGGACGACCTAGTTCAGGCCGTCGGCGTCGAACATCTCCTTCTACCTGGCCTCAAACCATCTCCTCGTCTTCTCGCTCATCTTGGTCAAGTCCACACTCATGATCGCAAGGGTCACCTCCTTTGCTTTGGTTGCGACATTGGTGGCCTTGATGTCGAGCTGCCTCTGCCTGATTGTGACATTGGCTGCCTCGATGTCGAGCTGCCTTTGCCGGGACGCCTCCTCCAAGTCGATCTTCCTATTCTTGGCCGCCTCCTCCATCTCCAGCTTCTTCCTTTGAAATTCTAGGTATTTCTTCATTTGCTCGTCTTTGCATTGCCGCGTCTTCTCGTCCCTCGCATCCTTTTGAGACATCATGCCATGCAAAGTCTCATGCAAGGCCATGGATGAGGCACCACGTACGTCGTCCACCTTGGAGTTGGTCTTGCCCCTTGGCCTCTTCAATGCCTCGCCATCTCCACCTCCGGCGAACTTGGCCGTCTTCTTGCCTCTCTTCCTTTGAAGTTCACGGTATTGATCCTTGAATTTAGGGCAATTGTTGATAATCGTCCAACAATGCGTAAGAGTGAATGGCTTGTCATTGTGCCAGGCCTTGAATGCTTCCAAAGATTGAAATGCCTACACTATATTTAGATACATTAAAACTGAGCGTCTTTCCAACCCTCTCAGGACATCAACACTCCCAGCCATCTGATCGTCAGTTTGAAGCATTTTTGGCCGTTAGATAAGCTGTGAATCGCTCCTAATCCGGTTTCGTTCGCTAATAACGATTGCTAACCATCCCGGGCCGCTGCTCCGGTCACTTTTTTGAGCGCTCGGGATAAATTGGGCCTAATGGGCCTCTAGCAGTCTCCTTACAGACATGATGTTACGGAGCCCTAAAAAAATACCTACAGGCGAAGGAGGCACGACGATGCAGGTCTCCTATTCCCTAGGTACGCCGCCGCCGCGTCTGTCGATCTCTCTTCCCTCTAGGCCACTGCTACTCTTGCAGCCGTCGTTTCCAGTTTCCACTCATCCCCAAACTTGGTTCCTCCCGATCCCTCACCTCTTACAACCGAGGATGAATCATTGGTGTGCTGCCACCTTGAGCGAGATGCCGCCGATGCGCAAGGAAGATGTGAAGGGGCAGAACTACACTCGCAACCGGCAACCCTATTGAGGCTGCAGCGGCGGACGCCCCTTGACGGGCAGGCGGCGAGAATGGCGCGGTGAAGAACTCTCGCGTCCTGATTCCAGTTCGATGTCGCATTTGACAACCGGCGCCAGGGAGAAGGTCAATGCTAAGGTATTTCGCGGAACTCTGCCCTACACACCTGATTCCATTTCACTTCATGACGATGCCGCTAACGCCCATTCTGAATTTAACAGCAACCAAGCAGTAGGATTATCCGTCCGGTTCTATCAATTTTTGCAGTCGTTGTGTCCGTGTCGTGTTCGTTGGCCGGTGACCGGTAAGCATCCACGTTTCCCTTCCCCTTTCATTTCAGATGTTTACTTTTTTGGTACAAGGTACTGTGGTTGAGCTCCTACTTCACAATACTAATTTACACGTCAGTCAAGTAACTATTTGTATATATTGTGCACATTCAGTTTTGCATATGGGGATACTAATGTGGATATTTGATTTTTAGTTCAAGTAATTGGGTTCCTGCCATTTCTATCTGTACATACATCCAATGTCTAAGCATCAGAGGTAATCAGTCCAGTCAACCAGAAGGTTTTGATTCTCTGCCTGTCGGCATTAGTCTGTACTATACTCTTGTGCCTGTTTTCTGCCTGCCCCCTGTCTCCTATGTGGCTCTCTGAATCCTGCTGGCATGTAGATGACTTATTTGGCCTTCTCGAAGATGTCTCTTGATTTATGTAAGTATTTTTTTGATCAAGCTTACCTGTTAAATTTTCAGATGGCTCTTTATTCATTTCAGATTTCACACATGCTCTAGCTACTCATTAGTCATTAGTCCAAGCTAATTGGAGTTTCATATACTGATCCATGTTGAATGTAGCGTATAGATGAAACCAAACAAGAGGCTCAAAACCATATTCTATGTGTTACAACATTTTTTAATGTCTAATATATTCGTCAGCTTATGCAATTTCAATTTTATGTTTCATAATTTTGTAAAATATTGCAGAAACTCGAGATGGTTGGTGTGGATTATGAGCACACACGCACACCTTGCCGCTGGTTGGTGTGGATTCGTAAAGCAGGAGCCTCTCCTTCAGCGAGGCGGCAGGTGGGAGAAAGATTGATAAAATGGTGGTGCCCGGCGGCTGGGAGGACCACGGCGAGCCTCTCCTTTAGTGAACTTTGTTCCTTGAGTTGATCACATGGCTGAAGAAAATAACATGCGAAGATATTAATTATTATATTAATGTACGTACAACATATGTTAGTTCCTCTGAAGAAAATAACATGTGAAGATATATTCTTATTAATGTATAGCATATGTCGACTTTGATGATTTGTACTTATCAAGTGTTAAGATTTTGCTTATTTTTCTTTTAGGAAAGGAAGCTATTTTCTGCATTGTACCAATATATTCCAATGTTCTTTTATTATTGTACAACATATGTAGACTTTGCTGATTTGTGCCTATCAAGTGTTAAGATTTTATTCAATTTTCTTTTAGGAAAGGACGTTATTTTCTGTACTGTTTACTCATACAGAAAGAATCTAAAATTCAATATCCCATGTAGAATGTCATTGTGTGGTCAAATTAAACTATGGCATACTCGTGATTATGTGGTCAAATTAAATGGTCAACTAAAATATTTCTAAGTGTGCTGCAGTTTGTTTGGCATATTTGGACCATCTAGATAATGAAAGCTTATCTTGTGTGCGTGTAATATATATTTGCACAAAGAACATATCTTAGTATTGAACTTTAGCCTCAACAATCACGGAGGATTATAATTCAAGCTCTTTTTTGCGAATGAATTCAAGCTTGATATCCGAAGAAGTATTCTTCTAAAACCTCTATCAAAGCAATGGTTTTTCAATTGGTATATGTACTGTTTTGTCGCTCAATATATTTGTCTGATGTAGGAGAACCGAAACTACTAGATTTTGATGGATTTATCAGTTTACACAACCACGAATTGATAAAATGCATTAAAATAAGGAAAAATGTGTGCCTTATGATCAGAAGGTCAAACAACCAGGTACAATCAACAAGAGAAACCAAGATTGCACATGGTGACCTATGTGCTTATGATTTTAGTTCTTAGAGAGGTCGTTTGAGGCTGATCGTGTGTCGCCTTCAGAGTTCTGTGTTTTTTGCTAAAACTTCTAGCATATAAGAACACACCTATGATCAGGCTTTGCTGATTTATCTTACAGGAGACATTTGCTATATGTTTCATTGTATATATTTAAATAAATTCCTTGTATGCTACCAGAAAAGAGATGTGCATGGCAATGTGCAGGTGCTCGGGCATCGACGTACTAATAGAGCACCAAAATTTCATTTTGGCAAGATGTTATCTCTGAGGAAATTCCATCTTTTTTGTTCAAGAATCAGTTATACTACCGATGATGACGATGACGACGATGATGATGATGATGATATCTTTCCACATTTATGGTATGGGTGCCTAATAATGTTTAAATTTTGTATAAGGCATGAAATTGCTGAGTTAATGCCCTGGTTGGACTCCACTAACATACTCCTACAAAAAGATACTAATTAAGTTACATATTATATCATAATTCATATACTAATATTGTTAAGAGTAAAATACTTCTAAAATAATTCCATCTATCTCTAACATTACAGTGCCAAAGTAGACGGGCGCAGCAACGCGCGCCTTCAATGATCTAGTGATCAACAACAATTGAACATGCAAACATATACAAGGCCGAAGTCTCTTGGCCGTAGCAAGGAAAGAACTAGGATGAGGAGAGCATACCATGTCCCCAACGTCGAGACCACTCACGGGTCGTGCTTCAACGCTCTCAAATGCGGTGCAATACTTGTTGCACTCTTGTTGGATGAACAACCACCTCTTCTGAATCGAGGTGATGTCATGGTTGCTTGTAATTTGGTAGTGTTGGGGAACGCAGTATTTTCAAAAAAATCCTACGCACACGCAAGATCATGGTGATGCATAGCAAGGAGAGGGGAGAGTGTTGTCTACGTACCCTCGTAGACCGTAAGCGGAAGCGTTATGACAACGCGGTTGATGTAGTCGTACGTCTTCACGATCGATCGATCCTAGTACCGAAGGTACGACACCTCCATGACCTGCACACATTCGGCTCGGTGACGTCCCACGAACTCACGATCCAGAAGAATGTTGAGGGAGAGCTTCGTCAGCACGACGGTGTGATGACGGTGATGATGATGCTATCGGAACAGGGCTTCGCCTAAGCACCGCTACGATATGACCGATGTGGATCATAGTGGAGGGGGGCACCACACACGGCTAAGAGATCAATGATCAACTTGTGTATCTATGGGGTGCCCCCTCCCCCGTATATAAAGGAGTGGAGGAGGGGGACGGGGCGGCCTCCTAGACGCGCCCCAAGGGGAGTCCTACTCTCATCGGGAGTAGGATCCCCCCTTTCCCTAGTTGGATTAGGAGAGAAGGAAGGAGGAGGAAGAAGGAAGGAAAGGGGGGTCGGCCCCCTTCCCAATTCGGATTGGGCTTGGGGGGGGGGGGCTCCTTTGATCCCTTCTCCTCTCTCCCACTATGGCCCAATAAGGCCCATATACCTTCCGGGGGGTTCCGGTAACCTCCTCGTACATCGGTAAATGCCCGATCTCATCCGGAACCATTCCGATGTCCAAATATAGTCGTCCAATATATCGATCTTTATGTCTCTACCATTTCAAGACTCCTCATCATGTCCGTGATCATATCCGGGACTCCGAACTACCTTCGGTACATCAAAACACATAAACTCATAATACGATCGTCACCGAACGTTAAGCGTGCGGACCCTACGGGTTCGAGAACTATGTAGACATGACCGAGACACGTCTCCGATCAATAACCAATAGCGGAACCTAGATGATCATATTGGTTCCTACATATTCTACGAAGATCTTTATCGGTCAAACCGCATAACAACATACGTTGTTCCCTTTGTCATGGTATGTTACTTGCCCGAGATTTGATCGTCGGTATCTCAATACCTAGTTCAATCTCGTTACCGGCAAGTTTCTTTACTCGTTCCGTAATGCATCATCCTGCAACTAACTCATTAGTCACAATGCTTGCAAGGCTTATAGTGATGTACATTACCGAGAGGGCCCAGAGATACCTCTCCGACAATCGAAGTGACAAATCCTAATCTCGATCTATGTCAACTCAACAAACACCATTGGAGACACCTGTAGAGCACCTTTATAATCACCCGTTACGCTGTGACGTTTGGTAGCACACAAAGTGTTCCTCCGGTATTCGGGAGTTGCATGATCTCATAGTCATAGGAACATGTATAAGTTATGGAGAAAGCAATAGCAACAAACTAAACGATCATCGTGCTAAGCTAACGGATGGGTCAAGTCAATCACATCATTCTCTATTGATGTGATCCCGTTAATCAAACAAAAACTCATGTCTATGGTTAGGAAACATAACCATCATTGATTCAATGAGCTAGTCAAGTAGAGGCAAACTAGTGACACTCTATTTGTCTATGTATTCACACATGCACTAAGTTTCCGGTTAATACAATTCTAGCATGAATAATAAACATTTATCATGATATAAGGAAATATAAATAACAACTTTATTATTGCCTCTAGGGCATATTTCCTTCAGTCTCCCACTTGCACTAGAGTCAACAATCTAGTTCACATCGTCATGTGATTTAACACTAATAGTTCACATATTTATGTGATTAGTTCACATCTCCATGTGACTAATACCCAAAGGGTTTACTAGAGTCAATAATCTAGTTCACATCGCTATGTGATTAACACCCAAAGAGTGATCATGTTTTGCTTGTGAGAGAAGCTTAGTCTACGGGTCTGCAACATTCAGATCCGTATGTATTTTGCAAATTTCTATGTCTACAATACTCTGCACGGAGCTACTCTAGCTAATTGCTCCCACTTTCAACATGTATCTAGATCAAGACTTAGAATCATCTAGATCGATGTAAAAAGCTTGCATCGACATAACTCTTTACGACGAACTCTTTTATCACCTCCATAAATGAGAAATATTTCCTTAGTCCTCTAAGGATAATTTTTGTTGTTGTCTAGTGATCTACTCCTAGATCACTATTGTACTTCCTTGCCAGAATCATGCTAAGGTATACAATAGGACCGGTACACAACATAGCATACTTTATAGAACCTATGACTGAGGCATAGCGAATGACTTTTCATTTTGTTTCTATTTTTTGCTGTGGTCGGGTTTTGAGTCTTTACTCAACTTCACACCTTGCAACACGGGAAAGAACTCCTTCTTTGACTATTCCATTTTGAACTACTTCAAAATCTTGTCAAGGTATGTACTCATTGAAAAATCTTATCAAGCTCTTGATCTATCTTTATAGATCTTGATGCTCAATGTGTAAGCAGCTTCACCGAGGTCTTTCTTTGAAAAATTCTTATTCAAGTATCCTTTTATGCTATCCAGAAATTCAGTATCATTTCCAATCAACAATATGTCATCCACATATAATATCAGAAATGTTATAGAGCTCCCACTCACTTTCTTGTAAATACATGCTTCTCCAAAAGTCTGTATAAAACTATATGCTTTGATCAACTCATCAAAGCGTATATTCCAAATCCAAGATGCTTGCACCAGTCCATGGATGGATCGCTGGAGCTTGCACACTTTGTTAGCACCTTTAGGATTGGCAAAACTTTCTTGTTGTATCATATACAACTCTTATTTAAGAAATCCATTAAGGAATGTAGTTTTGACATCTGTTTGCCAGATTTCATAAAATGTGGCAATTGCTAACATGATTCGGACAGACTTAAGCATCGCTACGAGTGAGAAAATCTCATCGTAGTCAACACCTTGAACTTGTCGAAAACCTTTTTGCGACAATTTGAGCTTTGTAGATAGTAACACTACTATCAGCGTCCGTCTTCCTCTTGAAGATCCATTTATTCTCAATGGCTCGCCAATCATTGGCCAAGTCAATCAAAGTCCATATTTTGTTCCTTATACATGGATCCCATCTCAGATTTCATGGCCTTAAGCCATTTCGTGGAATCTGGGCTCATCATCGCTTCCTCATAGTTCGTAGGTTCGTCATGGTCTAGTAACATGACTTCCAGAAAGGATTACCGTACCACTCTGGTGCGGACCATACTCTGGTTGTCTTACGAGGTTCGGTAGTAACTTGATCTGAAGTTTCATGATTATCATCATTAGATTCCTCACTAATTAGCATAGAAATCACTAGAACTGATTTCTGTGATGAACTACTTTCCAATTCGGGAGAAGTTACAATTACCTCATCAAGTTCTACATTCCTCCCACTCACTTCTTTCGAGAGAAACTTCTTCTCTAGAAAGGATCCACTCTTAGCAACAAAGATCTTGCCTTTAGGATCTGTGATAGAAGGTGTACCCAACAGTTTCTTTTGGGTATCCTATGAAGACGCACTTTTCCGATTTGAGTTTGAGCTTATCAGGCTGAAACTTTTTCACATAAGCATCACAACCCCAAACTTTAAGAAACGACAGCCTAGGTTTCTAGCAAAACCATAGTTCATACGGTGTCATCTCAACGGATTAGACGGTGCCCTATTTAATGTGAATGTAGCTATCTCTAATGCATAGCCCCAAAACGATAGTGGTAAATTGGTAAGAGACATCATAGATTGCACTATATCCAATTAAGTACAGTTATGACGTTCGGACACACCATTATGCTGTGGTGTTCCAGGTGGCATGAATTTGTGAAACTATTCCACATTGTTTTAGTTGAAGACCAAACTCGTAACTCAAATATTCGTCTCCACGATCAGACCGTAGAAACTTTATTTTTTGTTTATGATGATTTTCCACTTCACTCTGAAATTCTTTGAACTTTTCAAATGTTTCAGACTTATGTTTCATCAAGTAGATATACCCATATCTGCTCAAATCATCTGTGAAGGTTAGAAAATAACGATACCCGCCGCGAGCCTCAACACTCATCGGACCACATACATCAGTATGTATTATTTTCAATAAGTTAGTTGCTCGCTCCATTGTTCCGGAGAACGGAGTCTTAGTCATCTTGCCCATGAGTCATGGTTCGCAAGCATCAAGTGATTCATAATCAAGTGATTCCAAAAGCCCATCAACATGGAGTTTCTTCATGCGCTTTACACCAATATGACCTAAACGGCAGTGCCACAAATAAGTTGCACTATCATTATTAACTTTGCATCTTTTGGCTTCAATATAATGAATATGTGTATCATTACGGTCGAGATTGAATAAACCATTTATATTGAGTGTATGACCATAGAAGGTTTTATTCATGTAAATAGAACAACAATTATTCTTTGACTCAAATGAATAATTGTATTGCAATAAACATGATCCAATCATATTCATGCTCAACACAAACACCAAATAACATTTATTTTAGGTTCAACACTAATCCCGAAGGTAAAGGGAGTGTGCGATGGTGATCTTATTAACCTTGGAATCACTTCCAACACACATCATCACCTCGCCCTTAACTAGTCTCTGTTTATTTTGCAACTCCCGTTTTGAGTTACTACTCTTAGCAACTGAACCAATATCAAATACCGAAGGGTTGCTATAAACACTAGTAAAGTACACATCAATAACATGTATATCAAATATACCTTTGTTCAGTATGCCATCCTTCTTATCCACCAAGTATCTAGGGTAGTTCCACTTCCAGTGACCATTTCCTTTGCAGTAGAAGCACTCAGTTTCAGGCTTGGGTCTAGCTTTGGGCTTCTTCATGGGAGTGACAACTTGCTTGACATTCTTCTTGAAGTTCCCTTTCTTTCCCTTGCTCTTTTACTTGAAACTAGTGGTCTTGTCAACCATCAACACTTGATGCTTTTCTTGATTTCTACCTTCACTGATTTCAGCATCGCAAAGAGCTTGGGAATTACTTTCGTCATCCCTTGCATAATATAGTTCATCACGAAGTTCTAGTAACTTTGGTGATAGTGACTAGAGAACTCTGTCAATCACTATTTTATCTGGCAGATTAACTACCACTTGATTCAAGCAATTGTAGTACTCAGACATTCTGAGCACATGCTCACTGATTGAGCTATTCTCCTCCATCTTGTAGGCAAAATACTTTTCAGAGGTCTCATACCTCTCGACTCGGGCATGAGTCTGAAATACCAATTTCATCTCTTGGAACATCTTATATGCTCTGTGGCGTTCAAAACAGTTTTGAAGTCCCGGTTCTAAGCCGTTAAAGCATGGTGCACTAAACTATCAAGTAGTCATCATACCGAGCTTTGCCAAACGTTCATAACGTCTACATCTGCTCCTACAATAGGTCCATCACATAGCGGTGCATCAAGGACATAATTCTTCTGTGCAGCAATGAGGATAATCCTCAGATCACGGAGCCAGTCCGCATCATTGCTACTAACATCTTTCAACATAGTTTTCTCTAGGAACATATCAAAAATAAAACAGGGGAGCTATACGCGAGCTATTGATCTATAGCATAGATATGCAAAAACTATCAGGACTAAGTTCATGATAAATTAAAGTTTAATTAATAAAATTACTTAAGAACTCCCACTTAGATAGACATCTCTCTAATCATCTAAGTGATCACGTGATCCATGTCAACTAAACCATGTCCGATCATCACGTGAGATGGAGTAGTTTTCAATGGTGAACATCACTATGTTGATCATATCTGCTATATGATTCACGCTCGACCTTTCGGTCTCAGTGTTCCGAGGCCATATCTGCATATGCTAGGCTCGTCAAGTTTAACCCGAGTATTCTGCGTGTGCAAAACTGGCTTGCACCCGTTGTATGTGAATGTAGAGCTTATCACACCCGATCATCACGTGGTGTCTCGGCACGACGAACTGTAGCAATGGTGCATACTCAGGGAGAACACTTATACCTTGAAATTTAGTGAGAGATCATATTATAATGCTACCGTCGAACTAAGAAAAATAAGATGCATAAAGGATAAACATCAAATGCAATCAATATAAGTGATATGATATGGCCATCATCATCTTGTGCCTTTGATCTCCATCTCCAAAGCACCGTCATGATCATCATCGTCACCGGCTTGACACCTTGATCTCCATCGAAGCATCGTTGTCGTCTCGCCAACTATTGCTTCTACGACTATTGCTACCGCTTAGCGATAAAGTAAAGCAATTACATGGCGATTGCATTTCATACAATAAAGCGACAACCATATGGCTCCAGCCAGTTGCCGATAATTGTGTTACAAAACATGATCATCTCATACAATAAAATTTAGCATCATGTGTTGACCATATCACATCACTACATGCCCTGCAAAAACAAGTTAGACGTCCTCTACTTTGTTGTTGCAAGTTTTACGTGGCTGCTACGGGCTGAGCAAGAACCGTTCTTACCTACGCATCAAAAACCACAACGCGGTATAGTGATTGCTTTTTGATCTTCAGAAAGAACCCTGTTCATTGAATCCGATTCAACTAAAGTTGGAGAAACTGACACCCACCAGCCACCTGTGTGTGAAGCACGTCGGTAGAACCAGTCTCATGTAAGTGTACGCTTAATGTCGGTCTGGGCTGCTTCATCCAACAATACTGCTGAATCAAGAATCAACTAGTGATGGCAAGCAATATGTATATGCCCACACCCACAACTCCTTTGTGTTCTACTCGTGCAAATAACATCTACGCATAAACCTGGCTGTGATACTACTGTCGGGGAACGCAGTAATTTCAAAAATATTCCTACGCACACGCAAGATCATGGTGATGCATAGCAATGAGAGGGGAGAGTGTTGTCTACGTACCCTCGTAGACCGTAAGCGGAAGCGTTATGACAATGCGGTTGATGTAGTCGTACGTCTTCACGATCGACCGATCCTAGTACTGAAGGTACGACACCTCCATGATCTGCACATGTTCGGCTCGGTGATGTCCCACGAACTCACGATCCAGCAAAGTGTCGAGGGAGAGATTCGTTAGCACGGCGGCATGATGACGGTGATGATGATGCTATCGGAACAGGGCTTCGCCTAAGCACCGCTACGATATGACCGAGGTGGATTATGGTGGAGGGGGGCACCACACATGGCTAAGAGATCAATGATCAGCGTGTGTATCTATGGGGTGCCCCCTCCCCCGTATATAAAGGGGTGGAGGAGGGGGAGGGGGCCGGCCTCCTAGGCGCGCCCCAAGGGGAGTCCTACTCCCACCGTGAGTAGGATCCCCCCTCCCTAGTTGGATTAGGAGAGAAGGAAGGAGGAGGAAGGAGGAAGGAAAGGGGGGGCTTCCCAATTCGGATTAGGCTTGGGGGGGCTCCTTTGCTCCCTTCTCCTCTCTCCCACTATGGCCCAATAAGGCCCATATACCTCTCGGGGGGTTGTGGTAACCCCCCGGTACATCGGTAAATGCCTGATCTCACCCGGAACCATTCCGATGTCCAAATATAGTCGTCCAATATATCGATCTTTATGTATCGACCATTTCGAGACTCCTCGTCATGTTTGTGATCATATCCGGGACTCCGAACTACCTTCGTTACATCAAAACACATAAACTCATAATACGATCGTCACCGAATGTTAAGCATGCGGACCCTACGGGTTCGAGAACTATGTAGACATGACCGAGACACGTCTCCGGTCAATAACCAATAGCGGAACCTAGATGCTCATATTGGTTCCTAGATATTCTACGAAGATCTTTATCGGTCAAACCGCATAACAACATACGTTGTTCCTTTTGTCATCGGTATGTTACTTGCCCGAGATTTGATCGTCGGTATCTCAATACCTAGTTCAATCTCGTTACCGGCAAGTTTCTTTACTCGTTCCGTAATGCATCATCCTGCAACTAACTCATTAGTCACAATGCTTGCAAGGCTTATAGTGATGTACATTACCGAGAGGGCCCAGAGATACCTCTCCGACAATCGGAGTGACAAATCCTAAGCTCGATCTATGCCAACTCAACAAACACCATTGGAGACACCTGTAGAGGACCTTTATAATCACCCAGTTATGTTGTGACATTTGGTAACACACAAAGTGTTCCTCCAGTATTCGGGAGTTGCATGATCTCATAGTCATAGGAACATGTATAAGTTATGTAGAAAGCAATAGCAACAAACTAAATGATCATCATGCTAAGCTAACAGATGGGTCAAGTCAATCACATCATTCTCTAATGATGTGATCCCATTAATCAAATCACAACTCATGTTTATGGTTAGGAAACATAACCATCATTGATTCAACGAGCTAGTCAAGTAGAGGCAAACTAGTGACGCTCTGTTTGTCTATGTATTCACACATGCACTAAATTTCCGGTTAATACAATTCTGGCATGAATAATAAACATTTATCATGATATAAGGAAATATGAATAACAACTTTATTATTGCCTCTAGGGCATATTTCCTTCAAGTAGGGCTCAAACATCTTCCTTTTATGGAATGTTTTGTGGACTCTCGTCCAAAAAACAAGGTCCTTTTGTTGCACGCTGGTCCTCGGGTCTTGGCTAATCTCCATCCAACATTGGCAAATCAACTTGTCCTCCTCTTGTGTATATGAACCCGTGCGAATGCTCTTCCTCCTCTTTTGTGCTTCCGCTCTTTGGGTGAGCTCGTCGATAAACAATGGCTCACCACCAATATCAATGTCATTTCCTTCTTCTTCATCACCATCACCTTCGTAATAGATGTCATCGTGTTCATGCCATGAGTCACCATGGTCATAGTTAGCACGGTCGCCGGCCTCTTCATCGGCAATGTACGGGGCGCGGCCATCCTGACTTTGGGTCTCTTCAGGATCGTAGGCATGGCCATGCCCACCCTCGAAGATCACATCCTCCATGAACTGGTTGTAGAAGGGGTCGTCGACCGGTGGCGTTGAGGTCGGAATTCCGTCGAACAAGACGTGGGGGGGCGGCATGGTGCCCGTAAACGGTGGCCGTGCTTGCTTTCTTAGCATCTCGACGGACGGACAACCGCCGCTGCTGGACCCCAGCGTGACGTTGAGGTCGATGATGGCCGAGGGGTGCAGGGTGGACGGAGCGATCACGCCAACGTCCAGCGACCCCGAGAAACGGGTCTGGCCGTAGTGCCTTGGCGGGGAAAGCCGGGCGACATAGGCGTGGTCCGCGACTGGCAGTGCGGAGGCCTGGCGACCGATGACCCCGTGCTCGCCGGGCCGACGGCAGCTGTAGAGAAACCCACCGAATGACAAATGCCAAGCATGACGAGGGTGTGCGCTTTGCTGACGAAGGCCTCCTTATCCTCGACCTCGGCCTTGCGCCGCGCGGCCTCCATCACATCGTGATACGTCTCCAACGTATCTACTTTTCCAAACACTTTTTCCCTTGTTTTGGACTCTAACTTGCATGATTTGAATGGAACTAACCGGACTGACATTGTTTTCAGCAGAATTGATATGGTGTTATTTTTGTGCAGAAATAAAATTTCTCGGAATGACCTGAAAATCAACGGAGAATATTTTTGGAATATATAAAAAATACTGGCGAAAGAATCCACGTCAGGGGGCCCACACCCTGTCCACGAGGTTGGGGGCGCGCCCCCTGCCTCGTGGGCCCCCTGATGCTCCACCGACCTCAACTCCAACTCCATATATTCACGTTCGGGGAGAAAAAATAAGAGAGAAGGATTCATCGCATTTTACGACACGGAGCCGCCGCCAAGACCTTAACTCTCTCGGGAGGGCTGATCTGGAGTCCGTTCGGGGCTCCGGAGAGGGGAATCCGTCGCCATCGTCATCATCAACCTTCCTCCATGACCAATTTCATGATGCTCACCGCCGTGCATGAGTAATTCCATTGTAGGCTTGCTGGACGGTGATGGGTTGGATGAGATTTATCATGTAATTGAGTTAGTTTTGTTAGGGTTTGATCCCTAGTATCCATTATGTTCTGAGATTGATGTTGCTATGACTTTGCTATGCTTAATGCTTGTCACTAGGGCCCGAGTGCCATGATTTCAGATCTGAACCTATTATGTTTTCATGAATATATGTGAGTTCTTGATCCTATCTTGCAAGTCTATAGTCACCTATTATGTGTTATGATCCGTTAACCCCGAAGTGACAATAATCGGGATACTTACCGGTGATGACCGTAGTTTGAGGAGTTCATGTATTCACTAAGTGTTAATGCTTTGGTCCGGTACTCTATTAAAAGGAGGCCTTAATATCCCTTAGTTTCCAATAGGACCCCGCTGCCACGGGAGGGTGGGACAAAAGATGTCATGCAAGTTCTTTTCCATAAGCACATATGACTATATTCGGAATACATGCCTACATTACATTGATGAACTGGAGCTAGTTCTGTGTCACCCTATGTTGTAACTATTGCATGAGGAATCGCATCCGACATAATTATCCATCACTGATCCATTGCCTACGAGCTTTTCATATATTGTTCTTCGCTTATTTACTTTTCTATTGCTACTGTTACAATCACTATAAAACCAAAACTATTACTTTTGCCACCGTTACCGCTACTATCATACTACTTTGCTACTAAATACTTTGCTGCAGATATTATGTTTCTAGGTGTGGTTGAATTGACAACTCAGCTGCTAATACTTGAGAATATTCTTTGGCTTCCCTTGTGTCGAATCAATAAATTTGGGTTGAATACTCTACCCTCGAAAACTGTTGCGATCCCCTATACTTGTGGGTATCAAGACTATTTTCTGGCGCCGTTGCTGGGGAGCATAGCTCTATTCTTTGAGTCACTTGGGATTTATATCTGCTGATCACTATGAAGAACTGGAAAGATAAAATAACCAATATTTTTCCCTCAACTACGAGGGGAGGTAAGGAACTGCCATCTAGCTCTGCACTTGATTCACCTTCTGTTTTGAGTAAACTTGCGAGACCTACACCTACTATTCATTATGAAATATCACATGTTATTGATGATGCCACTTCTGCTTTGCATGATACTTATGATGAAACTACTTCTAGGCTTGATAATACTGTGCCACTAGGTGAATTTCTTGATGAACAACTTGCTAGGGCTAGAGAGAATGAAATTATTGAAACTAATAATATTGATGAAAGTGATGATGAAGATTCTCCCCCTAGATATGAATTGCCTATTGTGCCTAAGGGTTATGTTATGGATGCAGAAACTGCTAGAGACTTCTCAGCTTGCAATGATAGATCTGATCTTAAGAAATTATTAGCTAAGCTTAAAGAAAAGTCTTTGAATGCTAGAATGAAATATGACCCTGCTTTTGCTACTTCACCATCTTTATTACTAATAAGGATTATGATTTCTCTGTCGATCGTGAGTTAATTACTTTGGTTGAATCTGATCCTTTTTATGGCTATGAATCTGAAACTGTTGTGGCACATCTTACTAAATTAAGTGATATAGCCACCCTGTTTACTCATGATGAGAAAACTCGCTATTACTTTATCCTTAAGTTATTTCCATTCTCATTAAAGGGTGATGCTAAAACATGGTTTAATTCTCTTGATCCTGGTTGAGTGTGTAGTCCCCAAGATATGATTTATTACTTCTCTGCTAAATATTTTCCCGCTCATAAGAAACAAGCTGCCTTAAGGGAAATATATAATTTTGTGCAAATTGAAGAAGAGAGTCTCCCACAAGCTTGGGGAGGCTTCTCCAATTACTTAATGCTTTGCCTAATCATCCTCTCAAGAAAAATGAAATACTTGATATCTTTTATAATGGACTAACTGATGCTTCCAGAGACCACCTGGATAGTTGTGCTGGTTGTGTTTTCAGGGAAAGAACTGTTGATCAAGCTGAATTGCTACTGAATAATATGTCGAGTAATGAAAATGATTGGACACTTCCTGAACCAACTCCTAAGCCAACTCCGAAGAAAAGGGGTATTCTATTTCTCAGTCCTGAAGATATGCAAGAGGCAAAGAAATCTATGAAAGAAAAAAGTATTAAAGCTAAAGATGTTAAGAATTTACCACCTATTGAAGAAATTCATGGTCTTGATAACCCGACATAGGTAGTAAAGGTAAATTCTCTCTACAGATTTGATGAAGGTGATATTCCTCGTAATAAGTCTGCTAGCCAAAGCTTAGATGAGTTTGATAATTTTATTGTTAAACAAGAAAACTTTAATGCTTATATTGGTAGACAATTGAAATGCAATGCTGATATGCTTGGACACTTGAGTGATTGTATGTCTAGAGTTAAAGGTGAACTTAAACTTATTAGTAAACATGCTTCTCTGGTTACCACTCAAGTAGAATAAGTACTTAAGGCTCAGAACGATTTGCTCAATGAATTAAATAATAAGAAAAATGATAATGTTGTTAGAGTTATGACTAGAGGGGGTAAAATGACTCAGGAACCTTTGTATCCAGAGGGCCATCCTAAGATAATTGAGCAAGATTCTCAGAGAACTAATGTTGATGCACCTAGTTCTTCTAAGAAGAAGAAGAAGAAAAATGATAGGACTTTGCATGCTTCCAGTGAACCTGTTGTTGACACACCTGAGAATCCCAATGATATTTCTATTTCTGATGCTGAAGCACAATCTGGTAATGAACATGAACCTAGTGATAATGTTAATGATGATGTTCATGTTGATGCTCAACCTAGCAATGATAATGATGTAGAGACTGAACCTGCTGTTGATCTTGATAACCCACAATCAAAGAATCAACGTTATGATAAGAGAGACTTTGTTGCTAGGAAGCACGGTAAAGAAAGAGAACCATGGGTTCAGAAACACATGCCTTTTCCTCCTAAACCATCCAAGAAAAAGGATGATGAGGATTTTGAGCGCTTTGCTGAAATGATTAGACCTATCTTTTTGCGTATGCATTTGACTGATATTCTTAAAATGAATCCTTATGCTAAGTACATGAAAGATATTGTTACTAATAAAAGAAAGATATCAGAAGCTAAAATTTCCACCATGCTTGCTAATTATACTTTTAAGGGTGGAATACCAAAGAAACTAGGAGATCCCGGAGTACCTACTATACCATGCTCCATTAATAGAAACCATGTTAAAACTGCTTTATGTGATCTTGGAGCCGGTGTTAGTGTTATGCCTCTCTCTTTATATCGTAGACTTGTTGAATAATTTGACACCTACTGAAATATCTTTGCAAATGGCTGATAAATCAACTGCTATACCTGTCGGTATTTGTGAGGATGTGCCTGTTGTGGTTGCAAACGTTACTATTTTAACGGACTTTGTTATTCTTGATATTCCCGAGGATGATAGTATGTCGATTATCCTTGGTAGACCCTTTTTGAATACTGCAGGGGCTGTTATTGATCGCAACAAAGGCAATAACACTTTTCATGTTAATGGTAATGAGCATACGGTACACTTTCCGAGGAAACAACCTCAAGTCCATAGTATCAATTCTATTGGAAAATTTCAACAGTTACTATTGGAGGTTTTGAATTTCCTCTTCCTACTGTCAAGAAGAAATATGATATTCTTATTGTTGGGGACGTGCATATCCTCGTTGAGGTAACCTAGTGTTATCCGAAATTTCTCCGGTTTCATGCGATTCCGAATGAGTTTGTTAACAAGACTTGATCAACCTTGTTAGTGGATTCCTTTTGATGAGCATGAGATGGATGAAGTTAGAAAGCACAACCTTCTGTACCATCTTTTTACTTTATATTATTTATATTAAATAAAGAAAAAATAGTATTTTCTGTCTGTTTTCTGAATTATCCTTGCAATAAAAAATACCCCGAAAATAAAAGTTCTCCAAATGCCCTGAAAATGAAATATGATTCTTTCCAGAATATTTAAGATTTATTGGCACTGAGAACACACCAGGGGGACCCACCGTGTGCCCATGAGGGTGGAGGGCGCGCCCACCCCCTGGGTGCGCCCCCTACCTCGTGGAGCCCACATGGGTCCCCTCCACTTATTCTTGCACCCACACACTTCGCCTTCCTCCAGAAAAAATCATCCACCAGCTCAAACCCGAGTTCTAGCTCATCTTGCTGCCATTTTCAATCTCCTTGCTCAAAGCTCCATTCACAAAATTGCTTTGGGGGATTGTTCTTTGGTATGTGACTCCTCCAATGATCCAATTAGTTTTTGTTCTAATGCTTTATTTATTGCAAATTTTTGCTGCTTAGGTGACCCTGTTCTTGAGCTTGCATGACAAATTTATGTGGTCAAAAGTAGTTTTTAATGCATGATATAGCCTCTAGACACTTGTAGGAGTAGTTGCTACCAATTTTGTTGAGTTTGGTTCACTTTTATTTTGAGTCACTAAAAATTTCAGAAATTTTTCCCAAGGGAGGCTCAAGTGCAGCCTTGTGAATGGCCGTCAGAGGATTTCATGGTCCAGGCAGGCATCAAGGAAGAATTTGACGCATATGTGCGTAACGCTGATCTTGAGAGCTTTGAGTCAAATAAGTGCCAGCAATACCTCTATTTAACTGATTCATTTGTGAGAAGGATTAGATTTACATCGTCGCGCAACTCTCACAATGTCCTATTTGATCTTTATGATAAATCTTATACCATGGACTTAGAAGATTTTAATACTGCTTGTAAACTCCCGCAGTGGGGTAGTGCTAGTGAACCTCGCAAATCTGAATTTAAAGAATTTCTTGCTAGTATCACTGTGATATAGAGAAATAACACAAGCTACCATAGGGAGCATTCATTTTCCTGCCATACATTATTTTGCTCTCTTCATGGGTAGATGCATTAACGGTAAAGATGAGGCTTGCCATATGTGTGTTCCTGATCTTAGTGTTCTCAAGAGTGTTGTATTAGGAGATAAACAATACAACTTGGGGGCTATTGTTGCATGTAGGTTGCATCTTAATGGTTTAACTGGAGAGTTTTTTGGTGGAATTTATGCAACTTGTGTAGCTAACTTTCTTGGTATACCCATACATGGGGATAATATTGAGTTGCCTCCTGCTTATCTAGATTATAATGCTATGGTTCATCATCAGTTTGTTGAGAGGAACGATCAGTTCCTCCAGTACCGACTAATCTTTGACAGACGGCGCACCGACCACGTTGCTCTCCCTGCTCCTGCTTTCTTTGATTTTCAGACAAAAGGGAGATATGTTATAACCAGGGAGGAGGTGAATGAGTACGAGAGGAGGACGGAGGCAGCTCGCCTCCAGGCTGCAGCTCATGAGGCAATTGCCGCTGCATCTCAGTACGACCCCAGCTACAATGGGCATAGACCAACTTAGGCCAAAAGCCTAAGCTTGGGGGAGTACGTATTTCTCACCGACATTACATTCATGTTCACACACTCATGCCAGTTGTCGGTGCTCATACTTTTTCATTGTATCGTCCATGCTAGTTTATTTTATTTTTAAGCTTTCTTCTTGTGTGTTTGAAAAACCTTAAGAAAAACCAAAAAATTAGTTGTAGCTTTTAGCTAGTTTATTTTCATCGCTTGTAGTAGTAATAATTAAAAAGAAAACCCAAAAATATTCCTCATTCTTCTTTTGCTTGTTGGGAGCTTTCCCGTGTAAATAGTTTTATTTCCTTTCTTTTCCTTGGGGGTCGAGAGGAGAAGACCATGATGAAAATGTTGAGTGGCTCTCATATGCATTATTGTCGATCTAACAAAGAGCCCATATTACCTTGTCTTCTCCCTTGTATTGAATGCTTGCAGATTCCTGCTTAGTCCAATGCACGTGCACTATTATTATTATCCACACTATTCGGTCGTGCAAGTGAAAGGCAATAATGACGATATATGATGAACTGATTGAGATGAGAAAAGCTGGTATGAACTCGACCTCTCTTGTTCTTGTAAATATGATTAGTTCATCGTTCCTGATTCAGCCTATTATGAATGAAACATGTTTGCAATGACAATTAGATATTATAGTTGCTCATGCCATGCTTAATTTGCTAGGAGTTTATAATGGTTTACCTTGCATGCTAACATGCTATTAAAATGGTTGTGATGTGGTATGATAGGGTGGTATCCTCCTTTGAACGATTCGAGTGGCTTGACTTGGCACATGTTCACGCATGTAGTTGAAACAAAATCAACATAGCCTCCATGATATTTATGTTCATGGTGAATTATATCCTACTCATGCTTGCATTCAGTGTTGATTAATTTTAATGCATGTTCATGACTGTTGTCGCTCTCTAGCTGGTCGCTTCCCAGTCTCTTTCTAGCCTTCACATGTACTAAGCGGGAATACTACTTGTGCATCCAACTCCATAAACCCCAAAAGTTATTCCATATGAGTCCACAATACCTTCCTATATACGGTATCTACCCACCGTTCCAAGTAAATTTGTATGTGCTAAACTCTAAACCTTCAAATAAAAATTATGTTTTCTATGCTCGAATAGCTCATGTATCAAGTAGGGCTGTCTGTATCTTCCATGCTAGGTGGGTTATTCTCAAGAGGAGTGGACTCCGCTCCTCACTCACGAGAAAATGACTGGTCACTGGGATGCCCAGTCCCATGCTCAAATCAAATCAAAATAATTGCAAACAAAACTCCCCAGGATTGTTGTTAGTTGGAGGCACCCGTTGTTTCGGGCAAGCCATGGATTGATGCTTGTTGGTGGTGGGGGAGTATAAACTGTTGGGGAACGTAGCAGAAATTCAAAATTTTCCTACGTGTCACCAAGATCTATCTATGAAGAGACCAGCAACGAGGGGAAGGAGAGTGTATCTACGTACCCTTGTAGATCGCTAAGCGGAAGTGTTCAAGTGAACGGGGTTGATGGAGTCGTACTCGTCGTGATTCAAATCACCGATGATCCTAGTGCCGAACGGACAGCACCTCCGCGTTCAACACACGTACAGCTCGGTGACGTCTCCCATGCCTTGATCCAGCAAGGAGAGAGGGAGAGGTTGAGGAAGACTCCATCCAGAAGCAGCACAACGGCGTGGTGGTGATGGAGGAGCGTGGCAATCCTGCAGGGCTTCGCCAAGCACCGCAGAAGAGGAGAAGAACTTGGGAGAGAGGGAGGGGCTGCACCAAAGGCAAAAGGTATGTTTGAGAGGCCCTCCTACCCCACTATATATAGGGATCCCAAGGGGGGGGGTGCGCCAGCCCCTAGGAGATCCAATCTCCAAGGGGGCGGCGGCCAGGGGAGGAGTCCTCCCCCCCAAGGCACCTAGGAGGTGCCTTCCCCTGCTGGGACTCTTCCTTTAGGGTTTCCCCAGGCGCATGGGCCTCTTGGGGCCGGTGCCCTTGGCCCATGTAGGCCAGGGCGCACCCCCTACAGCCCATGTGGCCCCCGGGGTAGGTGGCCCCACCCGGTGGGCCCCCGGGACCCTTCCGGTGGTCCCGGTACAATACCGATGACCCCGAAACTTGTCCCGATGGCCGAAACATGACTTCCTATATATAAATCTTTACCTCCGGACCATTCCGGAACTCCTCGTGACGTCCGGGATCTCATCCGGGACTCCGAACAACATTCGGTAACCACATACAAGCTTCCTTTATAACCCTAGCGTCATCGAACCTTAAGTGTGTAGACCCTACGGGTTCGGGAGACATGCAGACATGACCGAGACGTTCTCCGGTCAATAACCAACAGCGGGATCTGGATACCCATGTTGGCTCCCACATGTTCCACGATGATCTCATCGGATGAACCACGATGTCAAGGACTTAATCAATCCCGTATTCAATTCCCTTTGTCTAGCGGTATTGTACTTGCCCGAGATTCGATCGTCGGTATCCCTATACCTTGTTCAATCTCGTTACCGGCAAGTCTCTTTACTCGTTCCGTAACACATCATCCCGTGATCAACTCTTTGGTCACATTGCGCATATGATGATGTCCTACCGAGTGGGCCCAGAGATACCTCTCCGTTTACACGGAGTGACAAATCCCAGTCTCGATTCGTGCCAACCCAACAGATACTTTCGGAGATACCTGTAGTGCACCTTTATAGTCACCCAGTTACGTTGTGACGTTTGATACACCCAAAGCATTCCTACGGTATCCGGGAGTTGCACAATCTCATGGTCTAAGGAAATGATACTTGACATTAGAAAAGCTATAGCATACGAACTACACGATCTAGCGCTATGCTTAGGATTGGGTCTTGTCCATCACATCATTCTCCTAATGATGTGATCCCGTTATCAATGACATCCAATGTCCATGGTCAGGAAACCGTAACCATCTATTGATCAACGAGCTAGTCAACTAGAGGCTTACTAGGGACATGGTGTTGTCTATGTATCCACACATGTATCTGAGTTTCCTATCAATACAATTATAGCATGGATAATAAACGATATTATCATGAACAAGGAAATATAATAATAACTAATTTATTATTGCCTCTAGGGCATATTTCCAACATAAACTTTACCATTCTGTTGGGAACCGCCTATAATGTGTGTAGCATGGAAGATATCCGAGATCTCTCGGTTGTTATGTTGACAATGAAAGTATTCGCTCAAAATATTATTCATCTCTATTTCAAACGAGCTCTGGCACCTCTACAAATCCCTGCTTCCCTCTGCGAAGGGCCTATCTATTTACTTTTATGTTGAGTCATCATCCTCTTATTAAAAAGCACCAGTTGGAGAGCACCGCTGTCATTTGCAGCATGTATTATTGTTAGTTTACATTGAGTATGACTTGACTGGATCTCTTTTACCATGAATTACAATTTCCAGTCAGCCCTTGATCTTCAGGGGTGCTCTGCATTTATGTTTTGCAGTCTCAGAAAGGGCTAGCGAGATACCATCTTTTTATATCATATTATGATTGTTTTGAGAAAGTGTTGTCATCCGAGATTTATTATTATTACTCACTAGTTGATTGTGCCATTGATATGAGTAAACATGAGACCTAAATGTTATTGTGAACATGGTTAGTTTATAATCTTTGCTGAAAACTTGAATGCTGGCTTTACATATATACAACAACAAGAGCAAACAGAGTTTGTAATTTTTTTTCTTTATCACTTTCAGTTTATCAACTGAATTGCTTGAGGACAAGCAAAGGTTTAAGCTTGGGGGAGTTGATACGTCTCCAACGTATCTACTTTTCCAAACACTTTTGCCCTAGTTTTGGACTCTAACTTGCATGATTTGAATGGAACTAACCCGGACTGGCGCTGTTTTCAGCAGAATTGCCATGGTGTTATTTTTGTGCAGAAATAAAAGTTCTCGGAATGACCTGAAAATCAACGGAGAATATTTTTGGAATATATAAAAAATACTGGCGAAAGAATCCATGTCAGGGGGCCAACACCCTGTCCACGAGGGTGGGAGACGCGCCTACCCCATGGGCGCGCCCCTACCTCGTGGGCCCCCTGACGCTCCACCGACCTCAATTCCAACTCCATATATTCACGGTCAGGGATAAAACAAATAAGAGAGAAGGATTCATCGCGTTTTACGACACGGAGCCGCCGCCAAGCCCTAAACTCTATCGGGAGGGCTGATCTGGAGTCCATTCAGGGCTCCGGAGAGGGGAATCCGTCGCCATCGTCATCATCAACCTTCCTCCATCACCAATTTCATGATGCTCACTGTCGTGCGTGAGTAATTCCATCGTAGGCTTGCTGGACGGTGATGGGTTGGATGAGATTTATCATGTAATCGAGTTAGTTTTGTTAGGGTTTGATCCCTAGTATCCATTATGTTCTGAGATTGATGTTGCTATGACTTTGCTATGCTTAATGCCTGTCACTACGGCCCGAGTGCCATTATTTCAGATCTGAACCTATTATGTTTTCATGAATATATTTGAGTTCTTGATCCTATCTTGCAAGTCTATAGTCACCTATTATGTGTTATGATCCGTTAAGCCCGAAGTGACAATAATCAGGATACTTACCGGTGATGACCGTAGTTTGAGGAGTTCATGTATTCACTAAGTGTTAATGCTTTGGTCCGGTACTCTATTAAAAGGAGGCCTTAATATCCCTTAGTTTCCAATAGGACCCCGCTGCCACGGGAGGGTAGGACAAAAGATGTCATGCAAGTTATTTTCCATAAGCATGTATGACTATATTCGGAATACATGCCTACATTACATTGATGAACTAGAGCTAGTTTTGTGTCACCCTATGTTATAACTGTTGCATGAGGAATCGCATCTGACATAATTATCCATCACTGATCCATTTCCTACGAGCTTTTCACATATTGATCTTTTCTTAGTTACTTTTCCATTGCCACTGTTATAATCACTACAAAAACTACTACTGTTACTTTTGCCACCGTTACTGCTACTATCATACTACTTTGCTACTCCCTCTGTTTGTTTTTATAAGACGTTCAGACAACTTGCTTTGTGCTGTTTTTGAACAGTGTCTGAAAGTCTAAAACGTCTTATAAAAATAAACAGAGGTAGTATTAAATACTTTGCTGCAGATATTAAGTTTCCAGGTGTGGTTGAATTGACAACTCAATTGCTATTACTTGAGAATATTCTTTGGCTCCCCTTGTGTCGAATCAATAAATTTGGGTTGAATATACTCTACCCTCGAAAACTGTTGCGATCCCCTATGCTTGTGGGTTATCACATCATGCTCGACGGCGATCTTGGCCGCGGCGACATTGCCCTTGACGACCTCCCTCCGGTTCCTCCTCTTCGCCGATTCCGCATCCAACTTGGCGAGCTCCTCCGGCGTGCACTCCGACCGCGGCTTCCTGGGCACCTTGGCCGCCTTCTTCTTGACCTTCCTGGGCGGGTCGACGGCCAGGCCATCGGAATTCGGCTGGGCATCCGCCATGGACGGGAGAGGGAGGGGGGCGGCGGGATGTGGGAGGGTTTGGGGGAAATGGCGCCAAATGGAGCGCGCGCGGGGGGTGGGGGTTGCTTTGTGCCACCGACAGGCGGGCCAGGGGAGGACAAGCGCGCCGGTCCCGCCCGTCTACGCGCTGTCCGTTTCACCCCAAAATCGGCGCAAACTTGGGCATGAGATGGGTCGAAAGCGGACACAAAACGGACAAAAGTCTGTTTGCTCCTGCGCGCTGGGCCATCTCGTTCGTCCGTTTTACCGCAAACAGACGCACCCGGACAAGATGGGGTCACGCGGTGGAGTTGGCCTGACAGCATGAAGGGCTGGAAGCCGTTGGATTGGGATTTCTTGCTCGCGATTTTCTTCCTTACAGCGGCTCGCCCGATTTTCGACTAAAAAAGGACCCTTAAAAAATAAAAAAGGATTTTTACTATTTATACCACTAGTTGTGTAATACTTAGTTTTGGCATTAAAAATTACAAATTCTTAAAAATATCATTGTTCAGTGGGATGTTTGCTCAAAATGACATTAGACACCAAAAAATGCATCTTTTCGGTAGATATTTGCTCAAAAATAGATGGGGCGAGGCTAATCCGCGCGTGCTGGAACGCTCGCTTTCCGAAAGGAAGTCTTTGACCAGTTAGAAAACCGCATCACAGTTTCATTAAGATTTCCTATAGGATTAGTAGGGAAGTTTGGTTGGTCCTTCCCACCCCCACGCCTGAAAATTGGGGGGGGGGAGGGGAGATTAGGTGTACATCGCGAGTGGGCTGATTGCAGGAGCAGGTGGGGCCATCGTTGTTGATTTGGAAAGGGGCAGATCACGGTTGGAAACATATTTGGGATGCACGGAGCCATTTGCGTGTTGCAACGAGCGATCGCCAAAGAGTCTTTTTGAAATAAATGTCATTAGACAGTATTGCTGTGAGGTCAAACTCATTGAGCAAGTTTAAGAATTAAGCATGATAATGATGACATCCCAAAGATATCATGTTAACGCATGGAAAGAACCCGCACTTGCAACTAGCAACACTATAAGAGGGCTGAGCAAGCGGTGACATAGCCAAACAAATGTTTGCTAGGATGTGAAAGTTAATTGTTGTATCAGCGATGTGAAAGTTAATTGTTGTATCATGGCAATATGCAGGCTGCAAACATGCGGTAGGTAATGAGACCAAACGATAGCATCAAGACATCTAGCAAGTAAATCTAATAATAGTATCTAAGGTAAGGATCATCCTTGCATGTTATCCCGCTTTGAAGAAGATTGAATCAATGAAGCGCAGTCGAATGAATCCTTACACTCCGTATCAATACGGAAACTCTAATGAGAAGAACCAAACCGAAAATAAGCAAACGATACAGTAAACAAACAAGGCATGGCATAGACAAGATGTTAGGGCATATTTCTCCCTTAGTGGTTTTGGTGATTGATGACAATGCATTTGTGGACTAATCGTGTGCATTGAGCATTTCAGATAATCTATCATATGGTGCAAGATGATTCGTGCCCCTCTGAGCTATTACGAAGACGGTGTTTTCTTGTGTTTCATATTCGGTGGATTTGAGTCGTAGGATCATCGTACTATTAAGAGGGGGTCCGCTTCGAAAAGGTTTGGGTGGAATCAACACGTACATAGTCCTTTGCACCCTCTTTCTTTCCCGACAATCGAGCTTGTCCTTTCCTTGTGCATGAGCTTTCCAGAGCATCCTAAGTGGTAGTACCACTCTGCTTAGCGGTAGTACCACTCAAGCGATACTGCCGTAGTTCAGTGCTTACCCCACTTCCGCTTTTTTATGTTCTATAAATGCGTGGTAGTAGAGCGGTAGTTCAGCGCAGTTGTACCGCTCTTGCGATACTATGGCCCTGACTACCACCGCACTACCGCAGATTTACTGGGCATGATACTGCTAAGCGGAAGTACCGCTCGCGCGGAGTGGTAGTACCGCTCATGTGGAGCGGTAGTACCGGTCCGGCGGAACTACCGCTATTCCACTACTGCATAGAGTACCGCTTATATTTTGCTCTCTGATAGATCTGTCCCTCGAGCGGAAGTAGAGCGGCAATTGCTAGTGGTAGTACCGCCCCGGGCGGCACTACCGCCTTAACTTTATCTTCTACGGATGGTTCCGGCTGTAGTTGTGACGCCCTCGATGCGGCTATATCTCCCACGTGTCTAAGCACGACTTAGAGGCATAACCGCATTGAAAGCAATGTCGCAAGTGAGGTAATATTCACACAACCCATGTAATACATAAGGGAAAGAGATACATAGTTGGCTTACAATCGCCACTTCACACAATACATGAATATAACATTACATCATCCAGATACACACAAGGTCCGACTATGGAACCCAAAATAAAAGAAGACTACCCCAAATGCTACACAGATCCCCGATCGTCCCAACTGGGCTCCACTACTGATCAACTGGAAACAGAACAACATAACGAACACGAACTTCATCGAGCTCCTCCTTGAGCTTGGTTGCGTCACTTGCACGACATCATCGGCACCTGCAAGCTGGTTTTGGAAGTATCTGTGAGTCACGGGGACTCAGCAATCTCACACCCTCGCTATCAAGACTATTTAAGCTTATGGGTAAGGTAAAGGTATGAGGTGGAGCTGCAGCAAGCGACTAGCATATTTGGTGGCTAACATATACGCAAAAGAGAGCGAGAAGAGAAGGCAAAGGCACGGTCGAACAACTATGATCAAGAAGTGATCCTATAACAACCTACATCAAGCATAACTCCAACACCGTGTTCACTTCTCGGACTCCGCCGAGAAGAGACCATCACGGCTACACACGCGGTTGATGTATTTTAATTAAGATCAACTTCAGGTTTTCTACAACCGGACATTAACAAATTCCCATCTGCCCATAACCACGGGCACGGCTTTCGAAAGTTCAAATCCCTGCAGGGGTGTCCCAACTTAGCCCATCACAAGCTCTCACGGTCAACGAAGGATATTCCTTCTCCCAAGACAATCCGATCAGGCTCGGCATCCCGGTTACAAGACATCCTCGACAATGGTAAAACAAGTCCAGCAACACCGCCCAAATGTGCCGACAAATCCCGATAGGAGCTGCACATATCTCGTTCTCAGGGCACACTCAGATGAGCGCACCATACAACTAAAACTAAACCTCGAGTGTCCCCGAGGGGGCGCTGCACAGGGCTCTAGTTTGGACCAACACTCAGAGGAGCACTGGCCCGGGGGGTAAAATAATGATGACCCTCAGGAGCGCGACTCCCAAGGGAAAATAGGCTAGGTGGCGAATGGTAAAACCAATGTTGGGCATTGCTGGAGGAGTTTTATTCAAGGCGAACTGTCAAGGGGTTCCCATTATAACCCAACCGTGTAAGGAACGCAAAATCCGGGAACATAACACCGATATGACGGAAACTAGGGCGGCAAGAGTGGAACAAAACACCAGGTGTCGGTGTCAAAACCGGCAGATCTCGGGTAGGGGGTCCCGAACTGTGCGTCTAGGCCGGATGGTAACAGGAGGCAAGGAACATGATGTTTTACCCAGGTTCGGGCCCTCTTGATGGAGGTAAAACCCTACGTCCTGCTTGATTAATATTGATGATATGGGTAGTACAAGAGTAGATCTACCACGAGATCAAGGAGGCTAAACCCTAGAAGCTAGCCTACGGTATGATTGTTGTATATGGAGTTGATTGCCTACGGACTACAACCCTCCGGTTTATATAGACACCGGATAGGGTTAGGGTTACACATAGTCGGTTACAATGGTAGGAGATCTTGAATATCCGCATCGCCAAGCTTGCCTTCCACACCAAGGAAAGTCCCATCCGGACACGGGACGAAGTCTTCAATCTTGTATCTTCATAGTCCAGGAGTCCGGCTGAAGGTATAGTCCGGCTACCCGAACACCCCTAATCCAGGACTCCCTCAGTAGCCCCTGAACCAGGCTTCAATGACGACGAGTCCGACACGCAAATTGTCTTCGGCATTGCAAGGCGGGTTCCTCCTCCAAGTCCTTCATAGAAGATTGTAAACACCAAGAGTAGTGTCCGGCTCTGCAAAATAAGCTTCCACATATTGCCATAGAGAGAATAATATTAACACAAATCAAATCTGCTGACATATTCTGCAGTGCGTCATGACACTACAGCCAAGTTCTTCACTCGAATCATTTTCACTTTTCCACCTCAGCGTGTTTTGCGAGGCGGTTTCCTTGGCACATCTTGTCAAAGCAGAGATCGTGTGCCCCCCTTTTACGGGATTCTCATCAATACGGACGTGGGTAACCCAACCGCGCCATTTATCACGACGCTTGGGAGGCAAGCGAGTTTTACTAGGCTGGTGGGGACGCACAACCGCATCCGCCCATATGAGGGGATAAGGATCCACCTTTTTACCTACGCCTTCCTCCTCCTTTGCCTATCCATCTCCTGCGCACTCGAGCTCCAGCGCCCAAGCCCGCACTTCCCACCTCAACCTTCTCCAGCAATGTCCGGAGAGGGAGGCAAGTGGATGGTCTCCTCCATCACGGAGGGCCATGTCAAAAAGCTAAGGAAGGCCGGATACTTGTCCAAAGACATCGCGCACCGGCTTCCCGAGGAGGGGCAGCTTCTCCCCACCCCAAGGCCCCATGAGAGGGTAGTATTCCTTCCCCACTTCCTCCGCGGACTGGGTTTTCCACTCCACCCATTTGTCCGGGGGCTCATGTTTTACTATGGCCTGGATTTCCACGATCTGGCCCCGAACTTCGTCCTCAACATCTCGGCGTTTATCGTCGTGTGCGAGGCTTTCCTCCACATCCGCCCCCATTTCGGCCTCTGGCTCAAGACCTTCAACGTCAAGCCCAAGGTGGTGCGCGGCAGCCAGGCGGAGTGCGGAGGCGCCATGGCGGGCAAGATGGCCAACGTCCTATGGCTCGAGGGCTCCTTCGTGGAGACCCTGAAGGGGTGGCAATCGTGGTGGTTTTACATCATCGAGCCGCGCGATCCGAAATGGATCGCAGCCCCCGAGTTCTGATCCGGACCCCCCACGCGGCTTATGTCCTGGAAAGAGATGGGCCTGTCGTGGGGCGACGAAAAAGAGGTGACCGGACTGCAGACATGCATCCAGTCCCTGGTGAGCAAGACGATCAAGCTCGTTAATGTAGTCCAGGTTATGCTCGTCTGCTGGATCCTCCCGTGTCAACAACGGGACTTTAATCTGTGGGAGTTCGACTCGGCGCAGCACCAAACCCTTAACAGGCTCTTCGACACGACATATGAAGACGTCTGGAAGGTGCTAACCAAAGGCACCGAGGCTCCCACATCTGCTTCCGAGGACCGCGGATATAGCTCATGGCGTCACGCTAGCGAGGTAAGCTATTTTCACCTTTTACATGATGTTAAGTTTTTTCATAGTTTGACTCTATGCGGGATCTAAACTCCCTCACCTTTGACAGGCTTGGCAGGCGCAGTCCGGATCGATTCACTGTCCGGCTCCCTTGCCCGAAGACCCAGCCCCTGCTCTCCTAGTGAAGCTGCTGGTTCCGGCGCCTTATGTGGTGCCGGGGAAGAAGGCCAAGAAGAAGAAGGCCACGGGGACTCGAAAGAGTGCCCGTAATGTGGTGGTGTCGGACTCGTCATCCGACGAGTCCGAGACGCTCTCCTCCCGTGAGAACGAGGAGGAGGAAGAAGAAAACTCTCCCCCTCCAGCAGGGGGAGGAAAGAAAAGGAAGGCCGCCCCAACGGGGGAGGCCGAAGGGTCCAGGAAGAGGAAGACCCCTCCGCCGAACTACTCCCCCGACGCCGAAGAGGACGAAGAGGAGTGGCCAGATAGGGCCAAGCGTCCGGCGAAATCGTAAGTATTCGGATATCAGAGTAACTCATGATGTTCCTTTGTCGCACAGCTTTCCCTAATGTCGAACATAATTATGCAGCCCGCCCCGGGCCGAACTCAACGAGTCGTCGAGCGGCTCCCTGGATTCATCGGACGTGAACTCAGTTCCGCCCGCTGTCTCCCCCCGCACTGCAGACGACGCCGAAGTGGCATCGCGACAAGCTCCGGGGCAGGAGGAGGTGGTCCTGGAGGAGCCGCAAGGCGACCTCCCGGACCCCAGGAGTAAAGGGGACAAGATCCCCCAGGGCTCCAAGTCCAGCTTTGTGCTGGACACCGCGCCGGAATCTTCAACAGTTCCGGACCGCGGTAGGCGAACTCCTTCCAAGAGGAGCAAGCCTTCTGAGCCGGCGGCCTCCGTCCAACCGGAGGTGCCGGACAATCTGCTGGAGGTGCTTGACGGCGCCTCCATCGATGAGGAGCACCGTACTATTATGAGTACGGTGATCCAGAAGGTTCAGTCCGCCAAGAGCGGACTGAGTGAAGCTTGCGCTAGCCTCCTAACAGGCTTCGAGGTAAGTAAAAAATATGTAAAAATATAACCGCATAGACAATAGCCCTTGATGCTCTGTTTGGCGTTCGGAAAGAAAAGCCGAATAGAGGATCTATTAAATTTCGCAGGAGTCTAACAACAAAGAGTCAATATGCGTATGCAGGCTTCACTGCTAGCCACCGCCGCACTGACTGCGGAGGTGGGTGCCCTGAAACAGGGCCTCGAGCGGACCGAGCAAGAGCTCGGCCTTGCCAAGCGGCAGATCGAGGAGAAAGAAGGTAAGAAAATACCTTACAGAAAAAGTGCCTATAAAAAGACGTGATTGCAAAAAATAACAGGATTGTACTGCTTATTGTAGGGGCCACGACTGAGGTGGCGACCCTCAAGCAGGCGCTGTCCGAGGTCGAAAAGAAAGCGGCCGCGGAGCGCACCGAGCGAGAGAGACTTGAGGCCCAGGTCGGCGAGGTGCAGCAAGAGCTTCAGGCTCTCATGAAAAAACATGAGAGTTTGGAGCTTGAGTCAAAGACGCAAGCATCCGAGCTCGCGGCGGCCCTGGAGACTGCCAAGTCTTCCAAGGCCGAAGCCCAAAAGGCCCTCCAAGAGTTGGAGGAGATGAAGAAGATTGCAGCGGGTAAGGCATTCTTTATGCAAAGCAGAAATATAAAAGTAAACTACTTGTTACTTACCCGAATCTGGAGCTCTCCAGGGGCATTCACAGATCTTCCCTGCAGCGTATCCGACGCCGCCGCATTCTACCGAGCTGAAGAGGGCAGCTCGACGGAGAAGGTGTTCTGGTCTTAGTATGCTGAGGCCGGACACCCTGTGCCCTTGAGCGACCAGCTGAAACAGCTGGTCGAGCTCCACAAGGTGGCCGAACAGGCCATGAAGGGCTTCATAGTTCGGCTGTGGCCCGGAGAGGCCCTGCCTGGGAGCTACTTCGGGCTGGTGCGGCGGCTGGTGGAGGCCTGTCCAAGGCTCGAGGTCATCAAGCGCTCTGTCTGCATCGAAAGTGCCCGTAGGGCCCTTGCCCGTGCAAAGGTGCACTGGGGTAAGATAGACGGTGAAAAGCTTGTGAGGGACGGGCCGCCGCCGGGGAAGGAGCATCGCAAGCCCGAGAACTACTATAAGGATGTTCTTGCGGGTGCCCGCCTTGTGGCGAATGAATGTACCAAGGATGTAATTTTTGAATGAACTCGCTCGTGTTTATCCTGTGCGCTGAAAACTTGTTCATATGCGCTAAGCAATGCTTGTTGAATTTAAAATATTACTTTCTGTGCGGCCATTTATCAAAAAATTGAAGATGGCCAGTCGTCGGCTTCTACCCCCATGCCACTAGTGCTGGGGTGTTCGGGATAAACCTGAGCGCTCTTTTTCCCATAGTTGGGTCCTTCGAGGGAGGCGCTCAGCACAATGAACCAGGCAATCGGACTATAATGCTTGAATACTCTCGCTTAGCCATAGAACTCTATAATTTTAAATTTCGGCGAAGCCCCTAGTTCGGAAGACCGAGTTCGGGGCGCTATCCACGCCTTGGCCGGACAAAGCCAGCTCCTCGCTCGAAGCGGCATAAGCCTTTAGGGACTCGAAAAACCTCTCGAACAGCGACCGGTCTCTCGCCACATCATGACAGTCAGTTTTAGCTTTCTCCACTGAGGTGCTTAACCCAGCTGAACCGGGGCACAATCGCAGTGGTTCTCCTAGTGCTACCTTAGCCGATAGAGCGGAACGTAAGGCACCAAAACATAGGAGCCGGGCAAACCCAACTATTGACCCAAATCATGATTCGGAGCCGATGCATATAGTGCTATAAGTTCGGGGTGCCGCACTTGTGAAAGTGTACGGACTTCTCACACCATTATGAGGGGTACTGAAGCCCCTGGCGTGTTTGCCGTACCATGGTGTATGGGTGCAATCATGTCATTTAATAAACATATATGTGAAAAGAGGATAATGCAAAAAATAGACAAAAAGCTATGCATTGTTTATAGAGAGGCTATTTATCAAAGCCGAACGATACAAATAGTGCGGTAAGCAAAAGATATTGGACTATTCAGTATGTCCTGACCAGGGGCAGGCCGCGGAATTGTATTTAAAACAGGTATACCGCTCGTAACAGAGACCACCTGGGAGTTCCATAATGCGGCATGGCTTGTCTGCCTCCCTGGATCTTGCATCGTTTGTGCGGCAGTCGAATTGCCGAACAGGTCGTCCGAAGTATGGAGTCCTGAAAGTAAGAAAAAAATTAAAAAAAAAGAATCCGGCAGCCCCTAGTATGTTTTAAGCTGTATTTTGGGCGTGCCGTTATTATGCCCCTTCCCCTGTGCCCATGGTATTTCAAGGGCATAGTTATGTACGCGAGGTACTAGTTTCGCTATGTCGCAAAAGCTGGGGTTGGGGCCGCATTGCTACGCTTGCTCAGAGTGTGCCAGGCGGTCCTGCTGTGGGTTACTCCGGGCGCGCTTGGCAGTGTCTGGCTTTTTAATGGCCGGACTGGAGAATTGCCTGAGAAGGCCACTTTGTACCTCCGTCGCGAGAGCCGCCGTATGCTCCTCCGTATGGAGGGAGAGTTTGGTGTTTCCGTTGACCGTAATTACTCCTCGAGGGCCTGGCATCTTGAGCTTGAGATATGCATAGTGCGGCACCGCATTGAACTTTGCGAATGCGGTTCATCCGAGCAGGGCGTGATAGCCACTGCGAAACGGGACTATATCGAAGATTAACTCTTCGCTTCGGAAATTTTCCGGGGATCCGAAGACCACGTCAAGTATTACTGAGCCTGTACAGTTGGCTTCTACACCTGGTATAACGCCTTTAAAGGTCGTTCTTGTGGGCTTAATCCTTGAGGGATCTATGCCCATTTTTCGCACTGTATCCTGATAAAGAAGGTTCAGGCTACTGTCGCCGTCCATGAGGACTCTTGTGAGATGAAATCCGTCGATGATTGGGTCGAGAACCAATGCAGCGAAGCCGCCATGCCGGATGCTAGTGGGATGGTCCCTTCGATCAAAAGTGATCGGGCAGGAGGACCATGGGTGGAAATTTGGGCGACTGGCTCTATCGCGTATACGTCCCGTAGCGCACGCTTTCGCTCCCGCTTGGGAATGTGGGTTGCGTATATCATGTTCACCGTCCGCACTTGTGGGGGAAAGCCCTTCTGTCCATTTTTGTTCGGCGGCTTGGGCTCCTCGTCATCGCTGTGCAGCCCCTTGTCTCTGTTTTCGGCCCTTAACTTGCCTGCCTGCTTGAACACCCAACAATCCCTGTTAGTGTGATTGGCTGGCCTTTCGGGGGTGCCATGTATCTGGCACAAGCAATCGAGTATTCGGTCCAAACTGGACGGGCCCTGAGTATTCTTTTTGAATGGCTTTTTCCGCTGACCGGATTTATAGCCTTTGAACCCGGCATTGACTGCCGTGTCTTCATTGTTGTCACTGTTAACGCGACGTTTTTGCTTATTCCGACGTGTCCTTCCACTTTTGTCCTTGGTATCTGAATTACCAGGGTTCTTTGATAAGTTGTTACTGTGAGCTAGCCAGCTGTCTTCTCCCGCGCAAAAGCGGGTCATGAGTGTCGTGAGGGCTGCCATGGATTTCGGCTTTTCCTGTCCCAGGTGCCGGGCAAGCCACTCGTCGCGGATGTTGTGCTTGAAGGCTGCTAGGGCCTCTGCGTCCGGACAGTCGACTATCTGGTTTTTCTTTGTTAGGAACCGTGTCCAGAATTGTCTGGCCGATTCCTCTGGCTGCTGAATTATGTGTCTTAAGTCGTCGGCATCCGGCGGTCGCACGTAAGTGCCCTGGAAGTTGTCGAGGAATGCGGCTTCCAGGTCCTCCCAAGAACCGATTGAGTCTGCTGGCAAGCTGTTAAGCCAATGCCGGGCCGGTCCTTTAAGTTTGAGCGGGAGGTATTTGATGGCGTGTAGGTCATCGCCGCGTGCCATGTGGATGTGAAGGAGATAATCCTCGATCCATACCGTCGGATCTGTTGTGCCATCGTATGATTCGATGTTTACGGGTTTGAAACCCTCTCGGATTTTATGATCCATTACTTCATTCGTGAAGCATAGCGGGTGTGCGGCACCTCTGTACTGGGCTATATCACGATGCAGCTCGGAAGAGCTATGTCTGTTGTGTTCGGCCCGGCCGGATTTGTTGTATCCGGAGTGAAGATCATTGTCACATGCCGTAGGGCGCCTGCGCGATCCGTAGATCGATCTTGTTTGTCTTGCCTTATCCTCCAGTATGTCTCACAGGTCGGGCGCATTTTCCCGTGCCTTAGTTGAGCGGCGTCGGGGCATGGCTTGGGTGGAGGGCCGAGAGGCCTCTCTGTCGCGGCCGCGAGGTGGCCGGTCTGCCATGTCATGCACTAGTGATGTAGGTGCTTCCTCCTCTGATCGGGGTAGCGGCCTGCGCTTCGGGTAACTCTTGGAGGGGCGTTCGAGTTCATACTCTTCGGCCGCAAGGACTTCAGTCCATCTGTCAGCTAGCAAATCTTGGGCAGCTCTAAGCCGTTGCTGCTTTTTCTTGAGGCTACTTGCCGTGGCTAAAAGCCTGCGTTTAAAACGCTCTTGTTCAGCGGGGTCTGATGGTATGACGAATTCGTCGTCATCGAGGCTTGCCTCGTCTTCGGAGGGAGGCGTATAGTTATCATCCTCGACCTCTCGGTCTGCCGCTCTCTCATGAGGGCTGGCTTCTCCATCTTCCTGTGCCGAATCTTGCTAAGGTGGGTGTTCCTTGGCGCTATCCGGGGTAGTATTATCTCCCGTGCCGGAATCACCGTTTTTGCTTTGGCGGGATTTAGAGCGGCGCCGCTGACGTCGGCGCTTTGGCTGTTTCTTGGGGGCGTCATCCCCCACTGTTCCATCGCCATCTCCATCTTTTGGAGTATCCACCATATATATGTCATATGACGAGGTGGCCTTCCAGCGCCCTACAGGTGTTGGTTCCTGTTCGTCTCCTACATCGTTGTCCATGCCGTCGATGTCTTCGGAGCTGAAGTCAAGCATGTCGGTTAGATCGTCGACAGTGGCTACAAAGTGGGTGGTGGGTGGGCTTTGAATTTCCTCATCGTCCGTATCCCACCCTCGCTGACCGTAGTCCGACCAGGGCTCTCCTGATAAAGAGAGAGACTTAAGAGAATTCAGGATGTCGCCAAAAGGCGAATGCTGAAAGATGTCTGCGGCGGTGAACTCCATTATCGGCGCCCAATCGGATTCGATTGGCAGGGGCGCGGGGGGTTCGGAGTCCGGGGAGGAGTCCGGATCCTCGGAGTCACGGGTCGTGCAGAGTGCGGGGCTAGCATTCGGCTCGATCGCTTTTGGGATCGCAGCCCCTAAGGTGATGTCCAACCGCTCAACCTCGATTGGCGCAATAGGCTCCGAGTTAGGGGTCGGAACCGATGCGTGTGCGGCCTCCAGGACACTGTCGGGGGGCAGAGCTAGATCATGCCCCTCGAGATAGTGCGGCGCGCTTGGCCGTGGCTCGAGCCCGTCGAAGATCAAGTCTCCTCGGATGTCAGCCGTGTAATTTAAGCTTCCGAACCTGACTTGATGGCCAGGGGCGTAGCTTTCGATCTGCTCCAGGTGGCCGAGCGAATTGGCCCGCAGAGCGAAGATCTGTCCGGGAAGCAAAGTCTCACCCTGGACCGCATCGTTGTTGATGATCAAAGGAGCCATCGGGCCTAAAAGCGATGACACAGAGGAACTCTCAATGAAAGCACCAATGTCGGTGTCAAAACCGGCAGATCTCGGGTAGGGGGTCCCGAACTGTGCATCTAGGCCGGATGGTAACATGAGGCAGGGAACACGATGTTTTACCCAGGTTCAGGCCCTCTTGATGGAGGTAAAACCCTATGTCCTGCTTGATTAATATTGATGATATGGGTAGTACAAGAGTAGATCTACCACGAGATCAAGGAGGCTAAACCCTAGAAGCTAGCCTACGGTATGATTGTTGTATATGGAGTTGATTGCCTACGGACTACAACCCTCCGGTTTATATAGACACCGGATAGGGTTAGGGTTACACAGAGTCGGTTACAATGGTAGGAGATCTTGAATATCCGCATCGCCAAGCTTGCCTTCCACGCCAAGGAAAGTCCCATCCGGACACGGGACGAAGTCTTCAATCTTGTATCTTCATAGTCCAGGAGTCCGGCTGAAGGTATAGTCCGGTACCCGAACACCCCCTAATCCAGGACTCCCTCACCAGGCATAAGGCCGAGCCTTCCACCCTTTACCAAGTATATAGGTGCATTAATTAAATAAGAGATATTGTGATATCCCAACAAAATATCCATGTTCCAACAAGGAACAAACTCCAATCTTCACCTGCAACTAACAACGCTCTAAGAGGGGCTGAGCAAAGCGGTAACATAGCCAAACAACGGTTTGCTAGGACAAGGTGGGTTAGAGGCTTGGCTTAACAATATGGGAGGGATGATGAGCAAGTGGTAGGTATCGCAGTATAGGCATAGAAAAAGAGCAAGCAACTAGCAAGCAAAGATAGAAGTGATTTTGAGGGTATGGTCATCTTGCCTGAAATCCCGCAAGGAAGAAGAACGAGTCCATGAAGAAGACAAACGGACATAGACGAACGGATCCTCACAAACGCGACGTTATCGGAACTAACCCGAAGAAGCAACACCGGAAAGGAGCAAACAACATAGTAAACAAACATCACATAAGCATGGCATGATGCACAACCAAGTATGATGCATGTCCGGTTTAATGAGGCATGGCATGGCAAAGTGCACAAGCATTCCTACAAATTAAGTGGAGCTCAATATGCAAATCTGTTGCATATTGACGAAACACCACGTGACTTGTTTAGTTCTCTCTCATTATATACCCAACAAGACTAAATGTTGATTAACATGGCAAGAGGTGAGGCATAACAAATCTACACCATCTAAACAATTTAAATGGGCCGGATATAACAAATAATGAATCCGGTAAATCCCCATATGCTTTTAGCAAATTGGTGCAACAACAAAGTTAAACATTTAAATGTTATTAACATGATGCGGAGGACATGTTCATGATTATGCAATTTTAATGAAAATGGTGATAAGAGCATTATGAAGCATTTTGTCATCGTGGCGGAAAACGAAAAAGGGGTGCCACCGTGATGAATCCGAAAATGATGCCACAACAACATATCGATTCCGGTAGATCACGGAGATACCGGTGTAAAGGAAGGGTGGTGGGAGCGTGCAAAAGATGGTGGGGTGATCCTGGTTACCGGGTTCCCATGGATGGACGGCATGGTAATGAGGAGGACCGAGCAAGTGACAACTCGGACACGGTGCAAACATAGGGTGCAACTCATACATCGCAAGCATTCATCCACGGGTGTCGTATCGATGGTTATACCTTCGAAGCGTGCGTTATCGGAGGGGTTCGAGTTCGATGCAACGTAGAGGAAGTAGACATTCTCGCGACGGCGGTAGTGGAAGTAGTCATTCTCGTACGCTCTAGGGTCGACGGTAGAGGTTCTCGTGATCTCGACGATGGTAGTGGTACATGTTTATCATTGCACGAGTTTCCGTAGACTTTCATGTCACCGATGTCGTGGTACTTGGGGTCTTTGGATTTTCCAGTCCCGTTCTTGTGATGGTAGTCGTTCACATTCGTTTCGGAGAGGTACTTGATGACTCCAACGTCTTAGAGGCGACGGTAGTTGTACACAGTCCACGAGACGTCGATCGTTCGGGGCCCGACTTGCGGTTCTTGCCGACATGAGGCGTTTTTGTGTAGATGAACTTGGCGCGTCCGAAGGGTCACACCTGTCGTCGTGGGAACTTGGTGAATCCGAGGTCTTCGAGGGTTGTCGTGGTACTTGATGATATCCAGGACAATCTTGTGACTTGCCGGTCTCGACGAACCATCGGGGTACTTCGTCTCGGGTTTTTGGCGACGGTAGCGCAACTTGCGTCGGTCGTCGTGGTACTAGGGCCCTGACCTTGGCGTGATCCAAAAAGAAGACACGATGTTGGGGAAAGACCCGAAAGTGCTCCCGGGGTCAAACATAGGGTCATGCGCAGCGGTCGAGCTACTGCTGCTCGATGCAGGGGGCTGTCGTAGGGGAGGTCGAGGTCACCGGAAACAGAGGCTGAGACGCGCCGGAGGTAGTGGTGCTCGCGGGTGTAGGCCGACCGGTGGTGGGGCTCCTGTTGGGTGCAGAGGACGCCGGGTGCGGGGTGCAGGTACTCGAGGAGCTCCTCTCCTCGAGCTCTCGAGCGACGGGGACTCGGCGAGGAGGAGGCGCGCTTGCGGCCTGGCACTGCAGAGGGAGGCAGGATGTGAGGCAAGGCGAGCTCGCGCATCGGGCGACGTTAGTGGACGAGGAAGGAGGCTGCAGCCTCGCGAGTTCCGGTGGCGGGACACGGCTCACCGGCGAGCAGCAAAGTCGCCGGGCGCTGCGCCAGGTCCATGGCGAGGACGCGAGGGGAAGGGGCGGCGCAAGGCGGCGCTGGAGGGAGCAGCAAGGTGGCGCCCTGGTTCCTGGACGGCGGCGACGCCTCTGTTGGCTCCTGGAGCTGGTGCTGACCACAGAGGGAGGTAGGTGGCGCGAGGTGGAGGAGAGGTGCTGCTGGTCGAGAGCGTGCGGCAGCGTCGGAGGGAGATCGAAGAGAGGAAAGGGGATCGATGAAGAAGGAGACTGCGGCGCTGGAGGGAAGAGGGATCAAGTGGTTCTAGTTATGCGGGGTTGGAGGGAAGGAGACGGAGGAGATGGGATCGAACGAACGCCAGGGGTGCGAGGCGATGGTCTCCTGGCGGCGGAGGGAGACGAGGGAGTGAGATGGGATCGGGCTAGGGTTAGGATTAGGTGGGGGCGCAGCTGGGCCAACGGGCAAATGGGCCTAGGAGGCCCAAGTGGCAAGGCTGGGCTCTCTCTCTCCCTCTTCTTAAATACTTCTTTATTTCCTGATTTAACAAATAAACCGAGAAATAAGAAATGTAGAGAGAGATAGGAGAAGAATTTGTGCAGGGCGCCAATTTTCTTAGACTCGTAAAAAGGAGCTTGATCCAAGAAAAATACATTTGGCACCGTTTGGAAGGATTGCATTCGAACACATTTGAATGTGATTCAAATGAGTTTGAATTAGGAAAACATTTTTTTGGAGAGTCCAAAAATGTTCGGAATTTTTGAGGAGAACGGGAAAGCGGTGAAAGAAATTATGGACAAAGTTTGGGGACCAAACTTGAAGCAGAAAAGTCATGGGGAATATTTGCAAGTGTGTTATGTTTAATTCCAAAAAGAATGGAATATTTATTATAGCTCCCTAATATTGAGAGGATATGTTATAAAGAGAAGTCACTCTTCCCTCGATTTAAATGGATCGAAGATCCACACAATTTATTTAATTGAGATGCAAAAGATTTATGACATGATGGCATGATGCAATGATGAATGTAACGAACCAAACAAAACACACGACGAAACCCGGTAATCATGGAAGGCACCTGAAGCTCCGGTCTTGGGGCGTCACAGTAGTTCAACACTAAGCGGAAGTACCGCCCGTGGGAGCGGTAGTGCCGCCGGACCTGACCTGCTCAGTTGAACTCAGCACCTGGAACTTCCATGCCAGTGGAAGTACCGCTCATCTGAGCAGTACTAACGCTTGTGCACGGGGTGTGGGTGCATAACGGTTGGATTTCATTCCCCACTAGAAAAGGGAGTCATCTTCTCCAAGTTGACTTACCTCTTCCTCCCCTAAGCTTCATTGTTGCTCACAAGTTCATTCTCGCCTAATCTTTCTCCCGAGCCAATCAAACTTGTTGATTCTTTAGGGATTGCTTGAGAAGGCCTAGATCTACACTTCCACCAAGAGAAATTTGATTCCCCCCACTAATCCCTTGCAGATCTTGTTACTCTTGATGTTTGAGCACCCTAGACGGTTGAGGTCACCTCAGAGGCACATTCCATTGTGGTGAAGCTTCATGGTGGTGTTGGGAGCCTCCAATTCGGTTGTGGAGAGAGCCCCAACCTTGTTTGTAAAGGTCCGGTTACCGCCTTTAAGGGTACCACTAGTGGAATCACGACATCTCGCATTGTGTGAGGGTGTGAGGAGAATACGATGGCCCTAGTGGCTTCTTGGGGAGCATTATGCATCCACACCGATCATACGGAGACGTACTTCCCCTCCAAGGTAAGGAACTTTGGTAACACTTCCTCGTCTCCTCCGGCTCCACTTGTGGTTATCTCTTACCTTTACTTTGTGCAAGCTCTACTTGTGTTTTTATCTTGCTTGCTTGTGTTGTTGTTATTGCTAGCATCATATATGTTACTCACCTAGTTGCATATCTAGACAACCTATTTGTTGCTAAACCTAATTTATTTTGAAAAGCTAACATTTGGTGGTTGCCTATTCACCCCCCTCTTGTCAACCATATTGATCCTTTCAGTTGGTATCAGAGCCTCGTCTCTTTATTAAGGGTTTCACCACCCGAAGAGCATGGTTGGCAATGGGGATGAGAATGAGTAAGTACCCGAGGCCGTGGAGTTGAACTCGGTCACCCGAGATGACTTAAGTGAAGCTATGGCTTCACTTAAGACATCTATGACGGCCGAGGTCAAGTCCATGCTTAAAGAACTTCTTGAGGGGTTGAAATCTTCTCCTGATCCGTTGCTTCTGGTCAATCCCACCGCATCGGAGTCGGAGGCCAATTCCGGTAAGGAAGCGATTAAAGGTACTCATACCTCTTCCCCTCATGGTAAGAATGGGACGGGAACCGCCTCGGTTCCCCCTCCCCCGGTCTATGGAGTACAGGTCCCTACACCGCATATTAATAACCTTGGTCCTCCTCCTAAGCTTGTGAAGGGTGATTTTGCTAATTGGGTTTTTTGTATCAAGTCCCCTTTGAATCACAGCTCAACAAATCTTTGGAGAATCATCGAGCAAGGTTACTTCCCACATGATCCAAACAACCTCACTCCAAGAGAAGAGGCGGATAATCAATACAATCACTCCGCATTGTTCATCCTCCAATCCAGAGTGCCTCCAGAAGATCTAGCTCACTTGCGTCCCTTCTCTCGTGCAAAGGATTGTTGGGAACATATTATATCATTGTACAAGGGGAGCTCAAACATTCAACGGTCAACTTTGAGGTGGTTCTTCATGAGGCCGATGAATTTGTGATGAATGAAGATGAGGATCCTCGTGATCTCTACCGAATATTGACAACTCTTGCGGTCACTCTTCAAGATCATGGGAGCAAGGATACAAATTATAATTGGATCAAGCACAAGTTTCTCAAGGCCATCATGCCATTCAACAAGGCCATGTCCTCCGTGATCCGTCATGGCCGGACTTCCACACCTTGTCTTCAAGTGAGGTGTTGGATGAGTTTATCACCATGAACATCATGAACAAGACCGCCGACAATGCTCTAGCTTGTGTCCAACAGTCAAAGAAGGCACCACCCAACCTAGAAGAAGAAGAAGAAGAAGAACAAGAAGAAGAAGAAGAAGAAGGGAGTTTCCCCAAATACACCAAATGTGCTTACCACGAGCACTTGGCTCTTGCGTCAAGGCAATTTTGGGGCAATAAGAGAAACTCAAGGCCTAACTTCTTCAAGGACAACTCAAGTGGATCAAAGGGCAAGCAACGAGTGAGGACATGCTACAGTTGTGGAAAGGTGAGTCACTTTGTGGTGGATTACCCCTATGAGAAGAGGGAAGACAATGGTGGCAAGCTTATCCGCAAGGACAGGCCAAGTCCTTCCCAAACAAGAACAACTTCACCAAGAAAGTGCCTCAAAAGGGGTTGGTGGCACAAGAAGAGTACATCTCCAATGATGATGATGATGATACAAGTGGCAAAGGAATGGCAATGGCCACTGTGGCCATTGCCACCTCTTCCCCAACCAAGGTGTCTCTTTTCGATGCCCCCAAGAACCTCATTGCCAAGTGCCACATAAACAAAGGTACCAACAAGGTAACCTCCAACATCAGAACTTCCATCACTACTACTCCTTCTTTGTTGGATCGTGGGGATGATCATGTGGAGTCAAAGGTGGATGAGAATGAATTTGATAAGTTCTTGAGTAATCTAAGAGGTGAGACTAAGAAGCACTTTGTTGCTCTGTTGGAGCAACTTGCTGAGACCAATGATATCATTGAGTCTCATGAGGATACCATCTCTAAGTTAGAAGGGCATAGTTGTGACTATGCCGATGAGATTGATAATCTTTCCATTGCTCTTGAGGAAGAGCGAGGTCTTCATTTGGCTCTTGAGGAGTCACACAACGTTGATCTTGCTAAATTGAAAAAAGATCTTGATCATGCTCGTGTTCTTACTCGTGTGCTTAAATCTGAGAAGGTTGAACTTGGGGTTGGACATGATAGACTCAAGGAAGAGTTTGACATACTTGACAAGGCTCACAAGGTATTGAAGGGTGTTCATGCCTCTCTCAAGGAGTCTCATGATAAAATCCAAGTGAAACTAACCAAGGAGATTACCACTTGTCCTCCTTTTGTTTTAATTGATAACGCCCATGCTACTAACCCTTGTTGTGCATCTTGTGGAGGAGAATGCCAAGTTGAAATAGCAACTTGAGAAGGGCCTTGTGACTTGCATACAAGGTGAGAAGAACCTCAATGACCTTTTGAGCAATCAAAAGGAAGTTGTGGAAAAGGAAGGACTTGGGTTCGCACCCAAGTCGAAGAAGAAGAAGATCAAGACCAAGCAACCTCTCCCGCTTAAGGAAGCCTTTGTCAAGGCGGGACAAGGTGCTCATGAGAAGAAGAAGCACAAGGAAGTGGGTGTTAATGCTAAGAAGGGCAAGACCACCCCTCCCAACAAAGCCCGCAATTTTAACCCCACATATGTTTTATGTCATGCTAGTGATGGGCATGTTTATGCCAAATTTGTTGGTTCGTCTTATGAGTACATTGAATGATCTATTTGGGTTCCTAAGACCCTTGTTACTAACCTCAAAGGACCCGTTCTAAAATGGGTACCTGTAACGCCCTCGATGCGGCTATATCTCCCACATGTCGAAGCACAACTTAGAGGCATAACCGCATTGAAAGCAATGTCACAAGTGAGGTAATCTTCACACAACCCATGTAATACATAAGGGAAAGAGATACATAGTTGGCTTACAATCGCCACTTCACACAATACATGAATAAAGCATTACATCATCCAAATACAATCAAGGTCCGACTACGGAACCAAAATAAAAGAAGAACCCCAAGTGCGACAAAGGTCCCCGATCAACCCCAACTGGGCTCCACTACTGATCAACTAGAACGGAACAACACAAAGGACAAGATCTTCATCGAGCTCCTCCTAAGCTTGGTTGCGTTATCTGCACGGACTCATCGGCACCTGCAAGCTGGTTTTGGAAGTAACTGTGAGCCACGGGGACTCAGGAATCTCGCACCCTCGCGATCAAGACTATTTAAGCTTATGGGTAAGGTAAAGGCATGAGGTGGAGCTGCAGCAAGCGACTAGCATATATGGTGGCTAACATACGCAAATGAGAGTGAGAAGAGAAGGCAAAAGCACGGTCGAACAACTATGATCAAGAAGTGATCCTAGAACAACCTACGTCAAGCATTACTCCAACACCGTGTTCACTTCCCGGACTCCGCTGAAAAGAGACCATCACGGTTACACACGCGGTTGATGCATTTTAATTAAGGTCAACTTCAGGTTTTCTACAACCGGACATTAACAAATTCCCATCTGCCCATAACCGTGGGCACGGCTTTCGAAAGTTCAAATCCCTGCAGGGGTGTCCCAACTTAGCCCATGACAAGCTCTCACGGTCAACGAAGGATATTCCTTCTAGCGGGAAGACCCGATCAGACTCGGAATCCCGGTTACAAGACATTTCGATAATGGTAAAACAAGTCCAGCAAGACCACCCACTGTGCCGACAAATCCCGATAGGAGCTGCACATATCTCGTTCTCAGGGCACACCGGATAAGCTAAGCGTATAGGAGCCGACGTAACCCAAGTTGCCAAGGGATGGCCCTGCACGGTGCTCTGGGTTGGACCAACACTTAGAGGAGCACTGGCCCGGGGGTTTAAATAAAGATGACCCTTGAGTCTGCAGAACCCAAGGGAAAGAAAGGGCTAGGTGGCAAATGGTAAAACCAATGTTGGGCCTTGCTGGAGGAGTTTTATTCAAGGCGAACTGTCAAGGGGTTCCCATTATAACCCAACCGCGTAAGGAACGCAAAATCCGGGAACATAACACTGATATGACAGAAACTAGGGTGGCAAGAGTGGAAAAAAACACCAGGCATAAGGCCGAGCCTTCCACCCTTTACCAAGTATATAGATGCATTAATTAAATAAGAGATATTGTGATATCCCAACAAGTAAACATGTTCCAACAAGGAACAACATCTCCATGTTCCAACAAGGAACGAACTTCAATCTTCACCTGCAACTAACAATGCTATAAGAGGGGCTGAGCAAAGCGGTAACATAGCCAAACAACGGTTTGCTAGGACAAGGCGGGTTAGAGGCTTGGTTCAACAATATGGGAGGCATAATAAGCAAGTGGTAGGTATCGCAGCATAGGCATAGCAAAAGAGCGAGCAACTAGCAAGCAAAGATAGAAGTGATTTCGAGGGTGTGGTCATCTTGCCTGAAATGCCGCAAGGAAGAAGAACGAGTCCATGAAGAAGACAAACGAACGTAGTCGAACGGATCCTCACAAACGCGACGTTAACGGAACTAACCCGAAGAAGCAACACCGGAAAGAAGCAAACAACATGGTAAACAACCAACACATAAGCATGGCATGATGCACAACCAAGTATGATGCATGTCCGGTTTAAATATGCATGACATGGCAAAGTGCAACAACCAAAACTACAAATTAAGTGGAGCTTAATATGCAACGAGTTGCATATTGACAAAACACCATGTTCAAGTTATTTAGTTCAATCTCGTTTCTGTACCCAACAATATTAAATGTTGTTAAGCATGTCAAGGCGTGAAACATAAAGGGATTATCTATCTAAACAATTTAAATGAGGCCGGATATAGAAAACAACAAATCCGGTAAATCCCCATGTGCATTAGTAAATTAACGCAAACAACAATTTAAACCATCTTAATGTTGTTAACATGATGCGGATGACATGATCAAGTTTATGCAATATTTATGAAAAATGTTGGCATGATAAGATACGAGGCATTTGTCATCATGGTGGAAACGAAAGGGGTGCCATGACAACGAATCCGAAAGTGATGCCACGACAACATATCGGTTCCGGTAGCTCATAGAGATACTGGTGCAAAAGGAAGTGGCGGGAGCGAGCAAAAGAAGGTGGGGCGCTCCCGGATACCGGGTGTCCCAGGTGTCGGCGGCATGGCAACCGAGGGTCGTACACGTAACAAATGGGCACGCTGCAAACACGGGGTTCATCTCGTATCACATAACATGCATTCGGTCCACGGACGGTCGTGTCGATGGTTATACCTTTCGAAGCGTGCCTTATCGGAACGGATCAAGTTCGTAGAGGGAGGTAGGCGTTCTCGCGACGGCGGTAGTGGAAGTAGTTGTTCACGTGACGGTAGTCAGACTTGACGATACCGTTACACGGGTCTTCGGCACCGGTAGTGGAACCCATTTTTTGTAGTTGTGCACATTCCGTAGATGTTCAAGGTCACGGCGAGAATCTTGACGACCACGGAGTCTTCGCGGTTCGACGGTACTTGACGTTCCAACTGGTACTTGGCGAGTCCGCGTAGTTGTACACATGTTGTAGTCGAACTTGACGGATCCGAGATCTTCGAGGGTCATCGTGGTACTCGTCCACGTTGTAGTCGTACATGTACTGAGGTCGAGGTCTTGGTGGACTTGCAAGCCTTGGCGGTTCCGGAGACGCCGGCAAAGGTACTGGACGCGACACTGTATACTCGTACACTTGTCGGAGAGGACGTTTCCATGAAGCCCAAAACGAAACAGCCCCAAACGGAGGCAATAGAGGCGGAGGCGCATGAGGCAGCGAGGCGGTGGTCCCGTGAAAATAGGAGGTCGACGATGGCGCGACGCATCACGGGAAGAGCAGCAGTAGAACGGAGTGGCTATAGGCACGGGAGGAGAAAGTCCATGGCAGAAGCGGGCGCTGGGCGCTTCGGGCACCGGCGGCGGCCTCAGCCAAGAGAAGAAGGGCGCGACTCGGTGGCCTGGAGGTCAAGGAGGCAGGCAGGTTCGTGGGATGTAGCACGGCATGACATCGAGAGAGAGACCTGCGGCGGCGCCATGGCTGCCGAACAGGGCGTCGCCTCTCCTGGACGAGGAGGAGGCCGTGGAAGAGGTGCGGCGGCGCTCTCCGGGAGCTCGAGGCGAAGGTGAACGGCGGCGAGGAGGCCATGAACACGAGGAACACCGCGGCGCTCGCTGGACGAAGCTTGCAGGCGGCGAGGATGGAGCCATGCGGGGACGGGGCGTCGAGGTGCGCTGGCGAGGACGGGGACCGAGCACGGGGGCTCCTGCGTGCATGGGTGGGGCGAGAGACCTCTCCTCTCTGGCGGCGCGAGCAGGGGAGAAGAGAGGGTCGGGAGAGAGCGAGTCTGCGAGGGAGATGGGGGAGTCGGGCGCTGCGGGGGGGGGGGAGATGGGATCGAGGGAAGGGAGCGTGCGTGCGTGCAGCGCTACTAGCGGCGGTGAGGGAATGAGGAGGAGGGAGAGATCGAGGGTTCGGTCAGCGCTAGGTTAGGGAGGGAGTGGGCCTTGGGCCGGCCTGGGTGCAGGTGGTGCAGGTGGGCTGGCGCGGAAAATGGCCTAGGGAGGCCCAGTTGGGCTCTCTGCTTTTTCTCTCTCTTTCCCATCTTTTCCATTTAAAACAAAACAGAGAAAGATAAAGAAAATAAAGAGAAGGTAGGGGAGGACTCTGGGCATGGGGATAATTTTCACGAACTCGTGAAAATGTGCACAGCCCGAGAAAATAGAAAAGGTCAAGTTTGAAAGATTAAATTCAAATTCATTTGAATTTAATTCAAAAGGTTTGAACTAGGACAAGTTTTTCAAAGTGCCCAAAAATGTTGAGAATTTAGGTGGAGCTCCGGAAAATGAAGAAAAGATATATGACAAAGTTAGAGACCAAGAGTTGAGAAGGAAAAAGGCATGAGGATTATTTTTGCACGTGTGTTATGGTGAATATCAAATTAAAGAAATATTGAATATAGCTCCCTACTATCGGGAGGATAGGTTATAAAGAGAAACCACCATGTGAGTTCCCTCGATTTAAATGGACCGAAGATCCATGCATTTTATTTAGTGAGTTGAGGTGCAAAGATTTATGAGATGATGGCATGATGACATGATGCAATGCACATGATGCAAAGAAGAATGCAACAGACGAAACAAATCACACAACGAATCTCGGAAACCCTGGAAGACATCTGAAGCTCCGGTCTTGGGGCGTTACAGTACCTAAATCCAAGCATTGATCTCTTGGAGGAGTTTGCTTCCAGTGGGGTGTCATGGTTGCTCGATAGTGGAGCAATAAATCATATGACTGATAGCAAGGACTCGGTGGTGGATGTGCAACTGACCCCATGTATGCCCACCCATGTCCAATTCGGTGATGCTTCAACATCTAAGGTATTGGGTCTTGGCAAGGTGGTCATCTCTCAAGATTTATCTATTGAGAAGGTCATGCTTGTTGAGTCCCTTACATAGAATCTACTTTTCGTTCATCAACTTGCACTCATGGACTTGGCAAAATTCCTTGATCTTGATACAATGGCCCTTTTGTGGAGCAAGACTCTTAAAGTATCCTTTGTTGGGCATGTCGAGAATGGTCTATATGTGGTTAACTTTTCTGAGCGACCCACTAAGACCGCGACATGCCTAATGGCTAAAGTTGATGTGGGATGGCTTTGGCATCGCCGACTAGCCCATGTCAATATGAGAACTTTGCAAATTCTCCTCAAAGGGGATCACGTTCGTGGACTAACAAATGTGAGTTTTGCAAAAGATCGTGCTTGCAGTGCTTGTATTGAAGGAAAGCTACATGAGACGGCTCATCGACCCACAACTATCATCTACTCAAAGAGGCCTTTGGGGCTCCTTCACATGGATCTCTTTGGTCGTCCATCCTTCGATAGTCTCAGGGGGAGAAAGTGTTGCTTGGTGATTGTGGATGATTACTCAAGATAGACATGGGTATAGTTCTTCAAGAGGAAGAGTGAGACCCAACAAACTGTCATCGACTTTGCAAATGAAGCTCAACGTCAACATGATGCAAAGATATTGATGATTAGAAGTGACAATGGAACTAAGTTCAAGAACTACACCTTGGATGAGTTTCTTAGTGATGAGAGGATCAAGCACTAATATGCCGGACCCTATACCCCTTAACAAAATGGTGTTGTAGAGAGGAAGAACCGGACGTTGATGGATGCGGCAAGGACCATGATGGTGGAATTCAAATCTCCGTACAACTTTTGGGCCGAAGCCATCAACACCGCATGTCATGCATCCAATGGGCTCTATCTACGCAAAGGGTTGAACAAGACTCCTTATGATATTCTTACTAGTAACAAGCCCAACCTCAAGTACTTTCGTGTGTTCGGGTGTAAGTGTTTCATTCTCAAGAAAGGTGTTCGTTTGTCTAAATTTGAACATAGAGCTCAAGAGGGTATATTTGTTGGTTATGCTACAAACTCTCATGCTTATTGTGTCCTCAACAAGTCCAATGGACTCATTGAGGAGACATTTAACGTGGAGTTTGATGAAAATAATGGCTCCAAAGTGGAGCAAAGTGGTCTTTGTGATGCAGGTGATGAAATTCCTCCTCAAGCATAAGTAGAATGGGGATTGGTCAAATACTCCCCATTGAGGTACCCCTTGTGGCCGAAGGAGAAGGACAATGCATTATTCAAGTGGAGCCATCACCGACACGAGACCCACTGTCACACCCTGCATTTTGTAACATGTCATTTGCATTAATAAAGCAAGAAAAGTTGGGCCAACAAAAACTTTTGCATTATTTGGCTTTTATTTTGGATTTGGTTTTCTCTCTGTGATTTTTCAAGTGCTCTTTAAAGTCAACTACTCCACCTTCTGTACTTCATCTCCTTGCCCCAAACTTCTGCCCAATGATCATGCCATGTGTATAGTACAATATAGTATTTTCTTACAAAAATAATTTGGCCAAATAGTATTATCAAAAATTAGTTTTCCAAAAACCCCTGGATTGAGGTTTGCACTACAAGTACCTGATTTGGGGTATGAAAAATATTTCAAAAGGTATATTTGAAACCTATTAGATATAGGATTCCCATAAACCCCAAAAATATAATTTTAAAAATTATTTTCCTATTTTATTTAAAAGCTTTTTCTAAAGGCCAGAAATGGTCTTTAATAGGGAAAAAATATTTTATTATTTTAAAAATATTTGACAAAAATCAGGGGAACTCAGTGGGCATATATTTCCCATATATAAGAGTTTCAACACATGGCCATGTTCAAAATATTGGACTAAACCTCCCAAAATCATTTCTGCCCAATTCAAGGATTTGAAATATTTCTACAGGAAATATTTTCATAAAAATCCAAGAAAAATCCAGCAAGTCAAAAATGCATATTGTGATGATCTTGCAAAGCCTCACTTCAATCAAGGTCATTTTGGTCCAGCAAAATGCCCCATAACCCTTTCTGTTCAGAACCTAATTTGAGGAAGTTTGTACTACCAACTTTCTCCCCTTAACCCCAACTTTCGTGAGCATGTTCACATGACCAAATGAGGCCACTACACCAAGTAGTGCATCAAGGAGAAGTGTTATGCTCAACTAGATCTACACAAGTCTATTTCTGCTCATTTCTAGGGTTTACAAAAGTTGCATTGGCAACTTTGCCCAAATAAGCTCCAAATTGGTGAGAGGCCCTAATTATATGTGTCATTTCATCCTGTGGAGTCTCATGGCAATTGGAAATCATTTGCTTGCCAAAACCTTTATCAAACACCTTCTGCCACTTTTCAAAAATCACCATTTTGACCACTAAAACTATTCTCCTTGAACTCAACTTTTTACCACAGCCCCTCCTAGACCTCCTCTACCTCCAGTAACAATGGCTGCACCTCAGCTCAATGATTGAGGGGTGAAACCACTTCATTTACCCCTCTGGACAGCCCCTGTACCCCTCTTCCTCACCTCCCTCCTCACTCCAGTGGCCATCCATGGCATCCAATGCACCACCCCATTTCTTTACTCACTGCTAGACCTGCTAGACACCAAAAGACGCGCTCACCATGCATAAAGAATGGCCATGCCGACCATTTGGGCGCTCTAGAGCGCGCTACAGTGCGCTCCCGTACTGTAGCCGCCCTTAGCCCGACGCCTCCGACCACCTCGGGCCTCCCCCGCGCGCCTGCCAATGCGCCTCGGCGTCCGCAGCATGCTACGCGGTCGCCCCCCTCCTCTCTCCTCCTCCCCGTGCCTCCGCGCTAGCAAACACCGGCCGCCCGAGCGCGCCAATGGCGCGGCTCACACGCGCGCACCTCTGACCTCTCCCCACTCCCTCTCTCTGTCCCTCTCGACGTAGTCGACGTCCAGGAACACCCCAGACACCACGCCCTCTTCCCCCCGAGCCCTGCAGCGACGAGCGTGAGCTCTCCGGCGCATGGGTCCACGGCACCTCGCCGCTCGCCTACTTAAAGGCCTCCCCGAGCCCTCCTCTCCTCACCACTCGCTCTCTGCACCACCAAAACATCCCCCTGCACCCCCAGTTCCTCTGCAGAACTGCCCGAGCTCGAGATCAAGCTCGAGCTCCGCCACTTCGGCTCGCCGGAGTTTGCGAGGTACAGGCCTCCCCGCTCCTCCTCTGCCCCGATCTGAAACCGCCTCCTCCCACTGATCATTTCCCCTCTCTCCCCCGCCTCGTTTGCAGCCGGAGTCGATCGGAACGACCACCACCCGAAGCTTCTCCGCCGCAAGACCTCGTCACCGGCGAACCAGGCCACCCCGGCGACCAACTCCACCTCCATCCGAACAGCGGATCCTCCCTGAGCACAACGGTACCACCCACGCATCCTCCCGTGCCCTATATCGCCACCGGCGAGCTCGCCGTCGCCTCTGGACGGAGGTAGACGACGACGGCCATGGGCCCTGTCCGTCAGCATCACGCCCTGACGGGTGGGACCCACCCGTCAGGTTTAAAACGTACGCACACGCGTACCGGTTCGCTGCGTCGGCTGAAGGCGTATTTTGCCTTTACGCCTTCGACGTGGCAGCCTGGCGTGGGCTGAAACCCATCTGGGACTGCTGCACTGTGGCCCTTCGGGCCCAGTTGCATAGTGCTGTTTCTCCTTTTCTTTTTCTGGAAACTTGCAAATATTCCACAGGATAAAATATATGTCCAAATAAATTAATTCCAATTCCTAAATTCCTAAAGTATTGCAACCTATTTAATGGTGCAACTTTCATTCAAATCCAACAACCTTTTCTTCATTGTAAATATTTAAATGTGATTTTAAGCATTTAAACAAACCTTTGAAAACCCATTTCTCCTATTCTGCTACTCCAAATCCAAAACTAGGAATTTTCCCCTTCTTAGTTTTCAACCTAGTATTTAACAAAAATGAGTTGACATTTTTCTGAGCACTTTGGTTTTTCTGTTTTATTATTGCCTTATTTTTCTCCTTATTATTTTGCGACGATAGATTGCGTTGCTGACGAAGGAGTTGGACCAGAAGACTTTGAAGACCTAGAAGACTTTGTTGAGCCAGGCAAGCAGCCCTTTGACCATGTCTAAGAAACCCCTTTTATGCATGTCATATGGCACTTTTATTGCTTGCATCGAGTCATGATAAAATGGTGACCACTTGGGGTGGTTTGCCTCCGTTGCTTTTCTCGTTGACACTTGCATGATGCATGACCCTACCTTTCTATGAGGGTTATGCCGGTGGGAGTAGATAGGATGCTAAAGTAGTGCTACGCAAAAAGGGACGGGAATATGCATAGTGATGGGGACAAAGTATTTTCAAAAGACTTTTCGAAAACCCCCATCGGGTGACACTTATGCCCGGGGGAGATGATGAGTTGGGTAACCACTTGATGACGAAGTGGTGTACCGAGGCAAATGTGTGTGTGTTTTTTTCAAAACGGATTGGTTTAAGTTGCGACTGTTATTCCAACCTTACATGCGCAACCACTCTACCCTTGTATGGGAAAGGGCATTATTGATTACCTAGGCCGATACTAGCTTGGAGCCCGCATTACTAGTGACGAGAGAGTTGTTTGTGCGCTCTCTCGGGACGGGGTTGTGCCAGGTAGGGCGGCCATGACTATTTTCACAGGGCACCGGATACACCGTTGTGTCCCCTCTCGGATGTTACGATCTCGAGTGAGTCTCGTATGGTGTACATCGGGAGGATACGGAACAATGAGTGGACTCCTTGTTAGTGTCGTCTAGGGAAAGATAGTGATCGGGTGCTTACCTCGGGTACTTGAGGCACCACGGGTCGTGGATGACACGGAAGTTCCCCGGATCTTGTGGGTAAAGTGTGCAACCTCTGCAGAGTGTAAAACTATTCGAATAGCCATGTCCACGGTCAAGGACAGTTGGGTAACCGCTCTTGGGCTACGTCCACATGTTTACAAACCAGTGTATGTGTTTGGATAAGTGGGAAGAACTACTTGGGTCAAGTCAAAGGACTTGACATGATTGAGTTGGGTTGATGCCCACTCTATTTATGTTGATATCTGTAACCTATCCTCATGGTTAATTGAATTCTCCTGATGCATGTATTACAAGTTGTTGAACATGTCATTGCACTCAAAACTAGCTTTCCACAAAAATTTACCTATATCATGCATTTTTGTACCTTGAACCAAAATATGGGTTGCTGGCGAGTACATTCAAAGTACTCATTGGCTTGCCACTGGTTATTTATTTGGCCAGGCATGGAAGAACAGGAGTTCGAAGAAGAGTTCTTTGGAGACGAACATGCGAAATAGGACGTTTCCCAGTCAGAATGCCTGTAGGGTTAAGGCAGATGGCATGGGTTCTACTTATCGACGAAGATTTCCGCTGCTTGTGTTTCATTTGATGTTCAGCCCTTAAGGCTTTATCAATGTAAGACTTGACCATAATGGTCATAATTTGTGTAAGACGGTATGTATGGATGTAAGACTCTTGTTATTCAGCTTCTGTGTGTTCAGTGAGCATCGATCTCTGGGATCACTGTACACGTGCATTCGGTGATCTCGACTTATGAGTCAGGGTCCCCACAGAGCTGGTATCAGAGCCATCCTGACTGTAGGAAGCCTTAGTTAGCATGGGCGTTATTTAGCTTGAGACCATCTAAACTTCTCTTCTTTTCTAAAGCTTACCCAACCCAAGATATATTTCCCTTATTGACCTCTCCCATTCAACCTTTGTAGATGGCTGCCGTACCTGAAGACTTCCTGACCACAGGATTTCCCGTGCTTCTCGAGGATAGCCTCAAGAAGTGCCAGTTTCACCGAGCCCCCATTTTCGCCTACCATGAGCATTGGATCAATGACACCGAGACGGAGTATCATGTGGAAGTGATCGTGAAGGCCAATGACTCTCCAACAAGCTGGTTCTTCGAGGAACCCCAAATGGCAACATTGGTTCTTGCCGTCGAGACAGCAACCCTCAAGGCACTCACCCGCCTCTGACACCTTCTTCCAGAGATGGCAGATGAGTTGGCAACCCGTTTCTTGCCTTATGGGAAGGAAGGTGAGGATGAGAGCAGTGCACCAGCTCCACCATTAGAAGAAGGACTTCCACTCCGATTCCAGACCTACTTCAGCCTTTGTGCCGATAGTTTGGCACAACACTTGGCCTCTGAATCAATGGAACTCCGAAAGGAACATCATGAGACCAAGGCACTTCTTCTTCAAGCACAAGGAAAGACGGATAGGATCAAGAAGGAAGGTGCTCCCCCTGGACAACCCGCAATCGCATACAGAGGCGGAAGACCCCCAAAGGATGGAGAACCACCACAGCAACACCGCATGAGCGCAAAGGAATACCGCAAGCTCTTCGCACCACTGGCAAAGCAACGCCGTGTTGAGATCCTCCACTCCCCCACCCCTTCAGGTGAAGAGGAAAGTCAGGCCACCGATGACGAGGAGGAAGACCCAGAAGAGCCAGACTACGCGACTGAGCATTCCACCACTTAGGCATCATTCACAACCCGGATATGCCCGTTAGTAACCCTTACGGTAGGATAGGTCGTGTACCCCTATGCGAAGTCGAGTCCTTGTAATGGTTCATATGAAACCATGTAGTATTGTGTTTGCTTTTGATGTGTTTGATGGACGTCATACTTTCCTTCGGGAACTTGTAAGCGACTACATCACCCATTTGGATTTTAATGAATGTGTTTGGCCTTTTGGCCCTTGCATGAAAACAATTAGTGTCATACCAACCCCCTTACTAGGCGTCCCATCTATATTGTTTTCCCCATCTTTCCCAATCATGAGACCTTGACCGCTCCAACAGGATGCCTGTTGTAACTCGTACTGGTACCTCTACCCAGCAGCAAGAAGCCGGAGAAGGAGCCAGTCAGGACCAAACCCAAGGACAAGCTCCACCACCGCCACCACTTCCAAACATGGACATGGCTCAGCTTCTCCAAGCCTTCCGAGAGGAACGCCAAGACAACACTGCAGCCCTCTAGATGATTGCTCAAGATCAATCGCCAGCCGGTGGGAAACGGCAATGGACGTTCCACGTTGGTGGAGTTCAAGAAGCATGCACCACCCACCTTCATTGAGACTGCTGAACCCCTGGATGCAGATGACTAGGTCCGCACCATTGAGGATCTATTGGAACTAGTCGGATGCACTGAGGACCGTGAGAAGGTGGCATATGCTGCTCACTGTCTCGGGGGAACTGCTAGAGCTTGGTGGGATGGATTCAAGGCCATGCATGCTGAGCAAAACATCACTTGGAATAACTTCAAGGCAGAATTCCGCAAGGCCCACATTCCTTCCGGAATCCTGGCCATCAAGAAGCGTGAGTTCCGAGCCCTGAAGCAAGGTAGTAGCACTGTCAAGGAGTACATGCAGAAGTTCAGTGTTCTCTCAAGGAATGCCCCTGAAGATGTCAGCACTGATGCTGCCAAAAGGGAGCGCTTCATGGAAGGACTTAACCAGACTCTGCAGTACTCGCTTGTTGTGTGTGACTGCCCGACCTTTCCTGATCTGGTGAACAAGGCACTCATGCTTGAAGACAAGTGACGTGCTTTGGATGATACCCGTAAGCGCAAGATGATCAGCAAGGGTAGCTCCAACAACCAGAAGGCTCGCCCGTGGCAGCCCGCCCCGGTCAAGCCAACCTATCAGCAGCCAAGAGTTCCTACACCCCACACCAACTATCCACCTCAGCAGTATGCCAACCCCAGGCCAGCTTACAACAACCCCAATAACAATGCCGACAAGAGAAGCAACCCCAACCAAGTCACTTGCCTTGGATGTGGTCAGCCAGGACACTACTCCAAGAATTGCCCCAACAAGAAGCCCGACGCCCCGCGCCCCAATGCGCAGAACCCAGGACAAGGCCGTGGAATGCCACCAAGGAACCAAGCTCCCCGCAACCCGCCCAACAACGGCAAGGGTTGTGTGAATCATGTCACTGTAGAAGAAGCCCAGGAAGACCCGGACGTCGTGCTGGGTACGTTCCTTGTCAACTCAGCACCTGCAACTGTCTTGTTTGATTCTGGAGCCACGCATTCATTTGTCACCCAAAAGTTTGCATTAAAAAGTGGCATGACCCCTACACCCCTGAATAACCCTATGGTGGTACAAACCCCCGGAGCAGAGATGAGAGCCAAGATAGGATGTAAAGGAGTCGGGATTGTCATTAATGGGGTAGACTTCCAAGCAGACCTTATCATCTTAAGATCGCAAGGCTTGGATGTGATCTTAGGAATGGATTGGCTCATCAAGCACCAAGGCTTGTTAGATTGTGCCAACCGGACCGTCACTGTGACCAATGACCAAGGAGTCGAAGTTAAGTTTGCTCCCAACCCCTCCTCTGCTCAAGGTGCCAAGTCAACTGTCTGTCAGAAGTTGGATTGGAGCAAGTGCTGGTAGTATGCGAATACCCCGATGTCTTTCCTGATGAGCTACCAGGAATGCCTCCTGACCGAGACATTGAGTTCATCATCGAGCTCATGCCCGGAGCAGGACCCATCTATAAGAAGCCTTATAGAATGGGATCGGAAGAGTTAGCAGAGTTGAAGAAGCAACTGGAAGAGCAGTTGAGGAAGGGATTTATCCGCCCTAGTGCCTCCCCTTGGGGATCACCTGTTCTGTTTGTGGCAAAGAAGGACGGTACCATCCGCTTATGGATTGACTACTGCTCCCTCAATGAAGTTACAATCAAGAACAAGTATCCACTTCCCAAGATTGAAGATCTGTTTGATCAACTCAATGGGGCCAAGGTGTTCTCCAAGATTGACCTCAGATCTGGGTACTACCAGCTGAAAATCAGACCCCAAGATATTCTGAAGACGGCATTTGTAACCAGATATGGCCTGTATGAGTGCATGGTCATGTCCTTTGGATTGACAAATGCCCCAGCTTACTTCATGTATCTCATGAATAAGGTCTTCATGGAATATTTGGACAAGTTTGTCGTTGTCTTCATTGATGACATTCTTGTCTTCTCGAAGACAGAAGAAGAGCACGAGCAACACTTGAGGATGGTCCTAGACAAGCTTCGAGAGCACCAACTGTATGCCAAGTTCAGCAAGTGCGAATTTTGGCTGCGTGAAGTTGGATTCTTGGGTCATGTTTTGACCGAAGAAGGATTGTCGGTCGATCCCACTAAGATTGAAGCCGTGACTGAATGGCAATCCCCAAGCAATGTGAAGGAAGTCAGAAGCTTCCTCGGACTCGCGGGATATTACCGCAAGTTCGTTGAAGGATTCTCAAGCATTGCCCGACCCATGACTCAGCTCTTGAAGAAGGACAAGAAGTTTGAATGGACGCCGAAGTGTGAAGAGAGCTTCCAGGAGCTGAAGAAGAGACTGACCACCGCCCCAGTTCTGGCCACACCAGATATACACAAGGAATTTGTGATATATTGTGATGCGTCGAGAACCGGACTGGGAGGTGTTCTGATGCAAGAGGTCAGAGTCGTAGCTTACCTTTCAAGGCAACTACGGCCTCATGAAGAGAACTATGCTACTCATGACCTTGAGTTGGCAGTTGTAGTTCATGCCCTGAAAACATGGCGACATTACCTCCTAGGGAAGCGGTGTGAGATATACACGGATCACAAAAGTCTGAAGTATATTTTCACTCAGAAGGAATTGAACATGAGGCAGAGAAGGTGTCCAGAGTTGATCAAGGATTATGACCTCAGTGTTCAATACCACCCTGGAAAGGCTAATGTGGTAGTAGATGCATTAAGCAGGAAGGCTTGTTCCTTGAATGCTATGCTTAAGGAAAGGCTACCCGCCTTGTATGTAGAACTTGAAAGCTTCGGGTTGGAACTGGTTGCACCAGGATTCTTAGCCAACCTTGAAGTCAAGCCTACCCTGATGGATGATATTAAGGAAGCTCAGAAGGGACACGAAAGTATTGAAGGCATCAAGAGGAAGATCAAGGCAGGCAAGCCCCCAGGATTTTCAGAGGATGAGCAAGGAATTGTGTGGTTTGGGAATCGCATTTGCGTACCAAATAAGATTGAGCTCAAGAATTTGATCTTGCAAGAAGCTCATGACACCCCATATACCATCCACCCCGGAGGGACTAAGATGTATCAAGACCTGAAGGAAAGATTCTGGTGGCATGGCATGAAAAGGGAGATTGCCACCTATGTTGCAAATTGTGATGTATGCCAAAGGGTCAAAGCTGAATATCAGCGACCTGCTGGATTGCTCCAACCACTCAAGGTTCCCGAGTGGAAATGGGATAAAGTCGGAATGGATTTCATCACTGGACTACCTAGGTCAAACAAGGGACATGACTCCATCTGGGTCATAGTCGATCATTTGACTAAAGTAGCCCATTTCATTCCTGTGAAGACTACCTATGATGGCAACCAGCTAGCGACTCTACAGAATCGTAAGTCTTCATGGTGTTCCCAAGGAGATTGTGTCAGATCGAGGAACCCAGTTTACCTCAAGGTTCTGGAAGAAGTTCCAAGAGGCCATGGGGACCAAGTTGTCCTTCAGCACTGCTTTCCACCCACAGACCGGAGGTCAGACAGAACGAGTGAATCAGATACTTGAAGACATGCTCCGAGCCTGTGTCTTAGCATATGGAGCTAGGTGGGAAGATTGCCTCCCTTTCGCCGAGTTCTCCTACAACAACAGTTATCAGTCAAGCCTCCAGATGGCACCATTTGAGGTGTTGTATGGGCGCAAGTGCCGCACACCCCTCAATTGGTCAGAAACCGGAGAAGGACTAGTCTTTGGGCCCGATATCCTCCGTGAAGCAGAAGAGCAAGTCCAGCTTGTCAGAGAGTGTTTGAAAACTGCCAAGTCAAGGCAGAAGAGCTACGTTGACTCACGTCGGAGAGACATGACCTTCCAAGTTGGAGACCATGTCTATCTCCGGGTCACACCTCTCAAGGGAACCCAGCGTTTCCATGTCAAAGGAAAGCTCGCCCCAAGATACATCGGCCCCTTCAAGATCACTGACCGACGAGGAGAAGTGGCTTACCAGTTGGAACTGCCACCTGAACTATCCGATGTGCACAACGTATTCCATGTGTCACAACTCCGGAAGTGTCTCCAAGTCCCAGACAAGCCTAATCTTTACAAGGACGTCGATCACCAAGCCATTGACCTTCAGCCTGATTTGACTTACCGTGAGAGGCCCATCTGCATTTTGGATGAGGCTGAGCGACGCACTCGAAGCCGCACCATCAAGTACTTCAAGATCCAGTGGAGCAACCACACTGAAGCAGAAGCAACCTGGGAACGTGAAGACTACCTTAGATCCGAGTTTCCCTATCTCTTTAAAGCCTAGTTCAGGAATCTCGGGGACGAGATTCTTGTAAGGGGGGTAGGTCTGTCACACCCTGCATTTTGTAACATGTCATTTGCATTAATAAAGCAAGAAAAGTTGGGCCAACGAAAACTTTTACATTATTTGACTTTTATTTTGGAGTTGGTTTTCTCTCTGTGATTTTTCAAGTGCTCTTTAAAGTCAACTACTCCACCTTCTGTACTTCATCTCCTTGCCCCAAACTTCTGCCCAATGATCATGCCATGTGTATAGTACAATATAGTATTTTCTTACAAAAATAATTTGGGTTTGCACTACAAGTACCTGATTTGGGGTATGAAAAATATTTCAAAAGGTATATTTGAAACCTATTAGATATAGGATTCCCATAAACCCCAAAAATATAATTTTAAAAGTTATTTTCCTATTTTATTTAAAAGCTTTTTCTAAAGGCCAGAAATGGTCTTTAATAGGGAAAAATTAATTTATTATTTTAAAAATATTTGACAAAAATCAGGGGAACTCAGTGGGCATATATTTCCCATATATAAGAGTTTCAACACATGGTCATGTTCAAAATATTGGACAAAACCTCCCAAAACCATTTCTTCCCAATTCAAGGATTTGAAATATTTCTACAAGAAATATTTTCATAAAAATCCAAGAAAAATCCAGCAAGTCAAAAATGCATATTGTGATGATCTTGCAAAGCCTCACTTCAATCAAGGTCATTTTGGTCCAGCAAAATGCCCCATAACCCTTTCTGTTCAGAACCTAATTTGAGGAAGTTTGTACTACCAACTTTCTCCCCTTAACCCCAACTTTTGTGAGCATGTTCACATGACCAAATGAGGCCACTACACCAAGTAGTGCATCAAGGAGAAGTGTTATGCTCAACTAGATCTACACAAGTCTATTTCTGCTCATTTCTAGGGTTTACAAAAGTTGCATTGGCAACTTTGCCCAAATAAGCTCCAAATTGGTGAGAGGCCCTAATTATATGTGTCATTTCACCCTGTGGAGTCTCATGGCAATTGGAAATCATTTGCTTGCCAAAACCTTTATCAAACACCTTCTGCCACTTTTCAAAAATCACCATTTTGACCACTAAAACTATTCTCCTTGAACTCAACTTTTTACCACAGCCCCTCCTAGACCTCCTCTACCTCCAGTAACAATGGCTGCACCTCAGCTCAATGATTGAGGGGTGAAACCACTTCATTTACCCCTCTGGACAGCCCCTGTACCCCTCTTCCTCACCTCCCTCCTCACTCCAGTGGCCATCCATGGCATCCAATGCACCACCCCATTTCTTTACTCACTGCTAGACCTGCTAGACACCAAAAGACGCGCTCACCATGCATAAAGAATGGCCATGCCGACCATTTGGGCGCTCTAGAGCGCGCTACAGTGCGCTCCCGTACTGTAGCCGCCCTCAGCCCGACGCCTCCGACCACCTCGGGCCTCCCCCGCGCGCCTGCCAATGCGCCTCGGCGTCCGCAGCACGCTACGCGGTCGCCCCCCTCCTCTCTCCTCCTCCCCGCGCCTCTGCGCTAGCAAACACCGGCCGCCCGAGCGCGCCAATGGCGCGGCTCACACGCGCGCACCTCTGACCTCTCCCCACTCCCTCTCTCTGTCCCTCCCGACGTAGTCGACGTCCAGGAACACCCCAGACACCACGCCCTCTTCCCCCGAGCCCTGCAGCGACGAGCATGAGCTCTCCGGCGCATGGGTCCACGGTACCTCGCCGCTCGCCTACTTAAAGGCCTCCCCGAGCCCTCCTCTCCTCACCACTCGTTCTCTGCACCACCAAAACATCCCCTTGCGCCCCCAGTTCCTCTCCATACCGCCCGAGCTCGAGATCGAGCTCGAGCTCCGCCGCTTCGGCTCGCCGGAGTTCGCGAGGTACAGGCCTCCCCCGCTCCTTGTCTGCCCCGATCTGAAACCGCCTCCTCCCACTGATCATTTCCCCTCTCTCCCCCACCTCGTTGGCAGCCGGAGTCGACCGGAACGACCACCACCCGAAGCTCCTCCGCCGCAAGACCTCGTCGCCGGCGAACCAGGCCACCCCGGCGACCAACTCCACCTCCATCCGAACGGTGGATCCTCCCTGAGCACAACGGTACCACCCACGCATCCTCCCGTGCCCTATATTGCCGCCGGCGAGCTCGCCGTCGCCTCTGGATGGAGGTAGACGACGACGGCCGTGGGCCCTGTCCGTCAGCCTCACGCCCTGACGGGTGGGACCCACCCGTCAGGTCTAAAACGTACGTGCGCGTGTACCGGTTCGCTGCGTCGGCTGAAGGCGTATTTTGCCTTTACGCCTTCGACGTGGCAGCCTGGCGTGGGCTGAAACCCATCTGGGACTGCTGCACTGTGGCCCTTCTGGCCCAGTTGCATAGTGTTGTTTCTCCTTTTCTTTTTCTGGAAACTTGCAAATATTCCACAGGATAAAATATATGTCCAAATAAATTAATTCCAATTCCTAAATTCCTAAAATATTGCAACCTATTTAATGGTGCAACTTTCATTCAAATCCAACAACCTTTTCTTCACTGTAAATATTTAAATGTGATTTTAAGCATTTAAATAAACCTTTGAAAACCCATTTCTCCTATTCTGCTACTCCAAATCCAAAACTAGGAATTTTCCCCTTCTTAGTTTTCAACCTAGTATTTAACAAAAATGAGTTGACATTTTTCTGAGCACTTTGGTTTTTCTGTTTTATTATTGCCTTATTTTTCTCCTTATTATTTTGCGATGATAGATTGCGTTGCTGACGAAGGAGTTGGACCAGAAGACTTTGAAGACCCAGAAGACTTTGTTGAGCCAGGCAAGCAGCCCTTTGACCATGTCTAAGAAACCCCTTTTATGCATGTCATATGGCACTTTTATTGCTTGCATCGAGTCATGATAAAATGGTGACCACTTGGGGTGGTTTGCCTCCGTTGCTTTTCTCGTTGACACTTGCATGATGCATGACCCTACCTTTCTATGAGGGTTATGCCGGTGGGAGTAGATAGGATGCTAAAGTAGTGCTACGCAAAAAGGGACGGGAATATGCATAGTGATGGGGACAAAGTATTTTCAAAAGACTTTTCGAAAACCCCCATCGGGTGACACTTATGCCCGGGGGAGATGATGAGTTGGGTAACCACTTGATGACGAAGTGGTGTACCGAGGCAAATGTGTGTGTGTTTTTTTCAAAACGGATTGGTTTAAGTTGCGACTGTTATTCCAACCTTACATGCGCAACCACTCTACCCTTGTATGGGAAAGGGCATTATTGATTACCTAGGCCGATACTAGCTTGGAGCCCGCATTACTAGTGACGAGAGAGTTGTTTGTGCGCTCTCTCGGGACGGGGTTGTGCCAGGTAGGGCGGCCATGACTATTTTCACAGGGCACCGGATACACCGTTGTGTCCCCTCTCGGATGTTACGATCTCGAGTGAGTCTCGTATGATGTACATCGGGAGGATACGGAACAACGAGTGGACTCCTTGTTAGTGTCGTCTAGGGAAAGATAGTGATCGGGTGCTTACCCCGGGTACTTGAGGCACCGCGGGTCGTGGATGACACGGAAGTTCCCCGGATCTTGTGGGTAAAGTGTGCAACCTCTGCAGAGTGTAAAACTATTCGAATAGCCGTGTCCACGGTCAAGGACAGTTGGGTAACCGCTCTTGGGCTACGTCCACATGTTTACAAACCAGTGTATGTGTTTGGATAAGTGGGAAGAACTACTTGGGTCAAGTCAAAGGACTTGACATGATTGAGTTGGGTTGATGCCCACTCTATTTATGTTGATATCTGTAACCTATCCTCATGGTTAATTGAATTCTCCTGATGCATGTCTTACAAGTTGTTGAACATGTCATTGCACTCAAAACTAGCTTTCCGCAAAAATTTACCTATATCATGCATTTTTGTACCTTGAACCAAAACATGGGTTGCTTGCGAGTACATTCAAAGTACTCATTGGCTTGCCACTGGTTATTTAATTGGCTAGGCATGGAAGAACAGGAGTTCGAAGAAGAGTTCTTTGGAGACGAACATGCGAACTAGGACGTTTCCCAGTCAGAATGCCTGTAGGGTTAAGGCAGATGGCATGGGTTCTACTTATCGACGAAGATTTCCGCTGCTTGTGTTTCATTTGATGTTCAGCCCTTAAGGCTTTATCAATGTAAGACTTGACCATAATGGTCATAATTTGTGTAAGACGGTATGTATGGATGTAAGACTCTTGTTATTCAGCTTCTGTGTGTTCAGTGAGCATTGATCTCTGGGATCACTGTACACGTGCATTCGGTGATCTCGACTTATGAGTCGGGGTCCCCACACCCACACACTTCCGAAGAACAAAGTGAAGGCCCCCAACCAAGTGAACAAGATCAAGGGCAAGATCATCCGCATGATGATGGTGATGCACCAAATGATGCCCAAGATCAAGTTCAAGTCTCCGAGCAAGCTCAAGATCAAGAGCAAGCTCAAGACGGTGCTCAAGATGAATCTTCTCAAATGCCTATTGAGGAGCTAGGAGCGATGTGCCGCCAAGATATCCTCCACTCTCAAACATCAAGATTATGTCATGGAGAATGTGCTTGGAAGCTTAAGAAAAGGGGTAACCACTCATGAACAATTAACAAACTTTTGTGAGCATCACACGTTTGTTTCTTGTATTGAACCCCAAAAGGTACATGAGGTGCTCGAGGACTCGGATTGGCTTGAAGCCATGCATGATGAACTCAACAACTTTGAGTGCAACAAAGTGTGGCAATTGGTGCCAAGGCCAAAGGAGAACCATAATGTTATTGGGACCAAATGGATATTGAAGAAAAAGCAAGATGTGAATGGTGTAGTCACTCGCAATAAGGCAAGATTTGTAGCTCAAGGTTACTCCTAAGTTGAGGGTATCGACTATGGTGAAACTTTTGCTCCCGTTTCTCGCCTTGAATCTATTCGCATGTTTCTTGCATGTGCATCTCATCATGATTTCAAATTACAAGAAATGGATGTGAAGAGTGCATTTCTTAATGGTCCTGTTAATGAATTGGTGTATGTCAAGCAACCCCAGGGTTCGAGGATCCCAAGTTCCCCAATCATGTATACAAGCCCGATAAGGCACTCTATGGCCTTAAACAAGCCCCACATGTGTGGTATGAGCACCTTACCGAGTTGTTGCAAGACCGTGGGTTTGAAATTGGGAAAATAAATCCCACTCTTTTCACGAAGAGGGTCAAAGTGGACTTGTTCATATGCCAACTATATGTTGATGATATTATTTTTGGTTCTCCTAACAAAGCTTTCAGTGATGAGTTTGCCGCACTCATGACCGAGAAGTTTGAGATGTCTATGATGGGAGAGTTGAAGTTCTTTCTTGGGTTCGAAGTCAAGCAAAGAAGATAAGGGACTTTCATCAACCAAGCCAAATATACCCAAGACATGCTCAAGAGATTCAAGCTAGAAGATGTCAAGCCGGCTAAAACTCCAATGCCAACCAAATGCAAGCTCGAAATTGATCCCAATGGTAAAGCGGTGGATCAAAAGATGATTGGATCCTTGCTTTACCTTTGTGCATGTAGACCAGATATTATGTTGAGTCTAGGAATGCATGCAAGGTTCCAAGACGCACCTAAGGAAAGTCACTATGTGGTGGTCAAGCGAATCTTTTGATATTTGGCAAATACCCAAACTTTGGCTTATGGTACCCCAAAGGAGAAAGCTTTGATCTCATGGGATATTCGGACTCGGATTGGGCAGGAGACATTGCGAATAGGAAGTCAACTTACGGAGGGTGCCAACTCCTTTGTCGCTCTTTGGTGAGTTGGTCTTTGAAGAAGCAAAGTTGGGTGTCTCTCTCCACCACCGAGGCCGAGTATGTAGCCGTCGCAAGTTGTTGTGCACAATTGCTATGGATGGGCAAACTTTAAAGGTTTACGGTGTCACTTGTGACAAAGTGCCTCTTCTATGTGACAATTAAAGTGCTATCAAGATCTCCTACAATCCGATTCAACATAGCAAGACGAAACATATTGAAATTTGTCATCATTTAATCTGGGATCACATCAAGCGTGGAGAGATTGAGATTGTCTACGTCAACACTCAAGAGCAACTAGCAGATATTTTCACGAAGCCTTTGGATGAAGCAAGATTTTGTGAGTTAAGGATGAGCTAAATATGATTGATTCAAGAAATATGGCTTGAATCTAGGCTCACCCCACCGCATTCATCATGTTATCATGTTCTAGATGTAGGCATGGACATAGGGGAAGTGTTGTTCTCTTAATGAACTCTCCCTCCCCCATTATCCATAAATTGATCAAGTCTTTCACATTAGCCATTTCCAATGGTACTTGTGCTTCAAAGATGAGTTTTCGTATGCCCAAGGTTAAAATCTTCGTGGTGCCATACCAATTGACTCAAACATAGGTGACTTCAGTCACCGCCCTCTCTTCGAGAGGCTTGGCTCTATTTGGTTTGAGTTGTGCTTTCTTGTCTTAGGCTTTTTGGGTGTGGGATTACTCCATGCGTGCTCTTGGTTTAGTTGCTTTTTGACATTGGAGCATTCCTTTCCATTTGTGGTGTTTCCTTGTCTCCAACCCAAGCCTTCCTTCTCTCAAACCTCTTATAATACCCCCAAATTTGATCCTAGCAGTTTTTCTGGTAGCAAGCGTGATATGTCTCCAACATATATATAATTTTTTATTGTTCCATGCTGTTATATTATTAATCTTGGATGTTTTACAATCATTTTATATCTTTTTTGGTACTAACCTATTGACATAGTGCCAAGTGCTAGTTGCTGTTTTTTCCATGTTTTTTACATCACAGAAAATCAATATCAGACGGAGTCCAAATGCCCTGAAACTTTACGGAGAATTTTTATGGGCCAGAAGGAACACAACGGGCCCTGGCTGCGCCTGGGGTGCCCCGAGGGGGCACAACCCACCAGGGCGCGCCAGGAGGCCCAAGCACGCCCTGATGGGTTGTGCCCACCTCGGATGCCCCCTGGACCGCCTCTTTGCTCTATAAATACCCCAATATTCCAGAAACCCTAGAGGCATCGACGAAATATTCATCCAGGCGCCGCAGAGTCTAGAACCACTAGATCCAATCTAGACACCATCTCGGATAGGGTTCACCACCTCCATTGGTGCCTCTCCGATGATGCGTGAGTAGTTCTTTGTAGACCTTCAGGTCCGTAGTTAGTAGCTAGATGGCTTCATCTCTCTCTCTTGATTCTCAATACAATGGTCTCTTGGAGATCCATATGATGTAACTCTTTTGCGGTGTGTTTGTTGGGATCGATGAACTTTGAATTTATAATCAGATCTATCTTTTTATATCCATGAAACTATTTGAGTTTCTTTGATCTCTTTTATGCATGATCTCTTATAGCCTCGTATTTCTTCTCCGATATTTGGGTTTGGTTTGGCCAACTTGATATATTTATCTTGCAATGGGAAGAGGTGCTTTGTAGTGGGTTCGATCTTACGGTGCTTGATCCCAGTGATAGAAAGGGAGACGCCACGTATGTATCGTTGCTACGAAGGATAAAACGATGGGGTCTATCTCTACATAGATAGATCTTGTCTACATCATGTCATCGTTCTTATTGCATTACTCCGTTCCTCCATGAACTTAATACACTAGATGCATGCTGGATAGCGGTCGATGTGTGGAGTAATAGTAGTAGATGCAGGCAGGAGTCGGTCTACTAATCTTGGACGTGATGCCTATATAATGATCATTGCCTAGATATCATCATGAGTATTTGAAGTTCTATCAATTGCCCAACAGTAATTTGTTCACCCACTATTTTCTATCTTTCTTGAGAGAATCCACTAGTGAAACCTACGGCCCCCGGGTCTCTCTTCTCATATTATTTTCCTTTGCGATCTACTTTTATTTGCATTTATTTTCAGATCTATTAATCCAAAAACCCAAAAATACTTTGCTGCACTTTATTTTATTTGCGATCTATTTATCCAATCTATTACAACCTTTTTACTGTCACGCACCAATTTCTGGCACCGTTACCTGAAAGGGATTGACAACCCATTTAACACGTCGGGTTGCGAGGATTTGTTATCTGTGTGCAGGGGTTGTTTATGTTGTGTTGCTTGGTTGTCCTACTGGTTCGATAACCTTGGTTTCATATCCGAGGGAAATACCTACCGCCGTTGTGCTGCATCATCCCTTCCTCTTTGGGGAAATACCGACATAGCTTCAAGCGACATCAAAAGGAATTTCCAGCGCCGTTGCCGGGGAGGATCTTCAACATATATCAGGTTCCTAATCACAAATCTCATCTCCTTGCAACTTACATTATCTGCCATTTGCCTCTCATTTTCCTCTCCCCCACTTCACCAAAATTTGTCGTTTCGCCTCTCTTTTTCCGTTCGCCGTTCTCTTGCTGGATCTATCTGGTTTCTCGCTTCCTAGTCTTAATGGCTAGCGTGCCTACTCCTCCTTTGTCACCAGATTTTGAAGTGCTTTACTTCAAGCAAAGACAAGGAGAAAATTTGAAAGATGCTTGGTATAGGCTTATGGAATCTTATCATGTTTCCAATTTAAAGGGGGACGCTAAGGTCTTGCTTCGTAATTTTTACATAGGATTGGCTTTGCATCATAGACAACTCCTAGATTTTGCCGCTAAAGGGATTTTATTGAGCTTGATGCCAATGCTGCCTATGAAATTTTAGAAGGAATTTTGGGAATTCCACCTCAAAAGAAGGGTTTTTCTTTTACCCCTGAGGGAGTTCAAATGTTGGACAAGCTTGGTGATTTGCATAGACATATGGTTGAAATACAGAAATATAATGAACCCCTCAAACACCTCAATGGTAGTATCAATCGCATGAATACCTTGATTACTCTTTGCAACAAGCGATTGGATATTTTGGATCTAAATATGGTTTCTTTTTTGGAGAATTTAGGGAAGCGTAAAGAGCTTCCCGGGTTTGAGAAAACCCTTACAAAAGTTTCCAAAACTTCAGATAACAAAACTTAGATCCTTGCTTTATGCCTAACTAAGGGCGTAAAACTATAGCACTTGTTGAGAGGCAACCCAATGAAAAAAAATTATTTTTGCTTTTTGCTTCCCGTTTTTTAGTGTTAGCACAATTATGCTACTGTTATGATTGTGTTTTTTATGTTTTAATTAGTGTTTGTGACAAGTAAAGCCTTTAGGATCTTCTTGGGTGATAGTTGTTTGATCTTGATGAAAAAACAGAAACTTTTACGCTCACAAAATTAATTTTTATTTTTTACCAGAGAGCGATAAAATACCCATTCCACTTGCAGTAGATAAATATACAAATTGCTCAGGTCGTCCTAATTTTTCAGAATTTGTGGAGTTACAGAAGTATTCAAAATAGTCAGATTGCTACACACTGTTCTGTTTTGACAGATTCTGTTTTCTTTGTGTTGTGTGCTTATTTTGATGGCTCTATGGTTTTCTTTGATGAGTTTTTGCCATAGCAAAGTTGGAATGAAGTAGATATAATACAAAAACAAAATATGAATTGGTTTGATACAACACTTATAGTAGTGATTTATTATTCTTATACTAATGGATCTCACGAAGGTTTTGTTGAGTTTTGTGTGATTGAAGTTTTCAAGTTTTGGGTTATCTTACGATGGATGAAAGAAGGATGGAAGAGCCTAAGCTTGGGGATGCCCCGGAATCCCAAGATATTATCCAAAAATGAGAAACCAACTAAGCTAGGGGATGCCCCAGAGTGGCATTCCCGCTTTCTTCCAACGATCATCGGTATTTTACTCGAAACTATATTTTTATTCATCGCATGATATGCGTTTTGCTTGGAGCGTATTGTATGATATGAGTCTTTTCTTGTTTTATTTTGTGTTTTAAGTCATCAATCCTTGATGGACACACCTATTTGGAAGAGCCAGAATTATGTCATGACTTGTTAAAATTGCTCTTTATGCTTCACTTAAATTTTTATGAGCCATGGACTTGCTCTAGTGCTTCACTTATATATTTTTAGCACGGTGTGGTTAGTATTTTTTATAAATTCTCTCTTGCTTCACTTAAATTAATTTGAGAGAAAGAAATATTGTGCTCATGATCTTCACTTATATTTGTTTGATCTTATGAAAAGCAACACATGAAAATTAGTCCCAAAGTGATAGATATCCAAGAAGGATATAATAAAAACTTTCATGAAGATCATTGGACAAAATAAACTTGATTCTTAGTAATAGTTTTGAGATATGATGATGTGATATGTGAGTTATATTGATGAGTAATTATGCTTTAGTAAGAATATTGGTGTTAAGGTTTGTGATTCCCTATGCAAGTACGAAAGTCAATAGTCATGGAATGAAATTACATCCTACTTGTGGTGCATTATTCGCTGTTATTTATGCGTAATGCTTGCTTATGAGATTATCCGTTTCTTGGTTGGTCGCTTCTCAATCTTTTGCTAGCCTTCATTTTGCACCAAGTATGATCTCTACTCGTGCATCCAAAATCCTTTAAACCAGTTTTGCCACATGAGTCCACTATATCTACCTATATGCGGTATTCTTTTGCCGTTCTAAGAAAACTTGCATGTGCCATCTCTAATTTTCAAAATAAACTTCACTTTTGTGTATTTGTTTCGCTCACGTAGCGGTGAGGGGTGGCTAATATTTTCCATGCTAGATGTGTTATTCTCAGGGTGAGTGTTTATTCACTTGTCATTGCACGAGAGTAAGGCAAAGGTATTAGGGATGCCCAGGCCCAGAATGCAAAAATGAATTTAGTTTATGTTGTCAAATAATAAATTCCTTGGAAAGTGTTGGTATGGAGGGCACCCGTGGATACGGTTAGCCATGGAAAGTGGAAGTATGGTGGAAAAAGGAATAAACTTTATTTTCTGTTTGGGAACCGCTTATGATATATCTATGCATGGAAAGTATTGAGAACTCTAACTCGTTTTCGTTGGTGGGATGGATACACATCCAAAATTGTTTTTATCTCTAAGTTTTTTGCTTTGAGCTCTGGCACCTCTACAAATCCCTACTTCCCTTTGCAAAGGGCCTTTCTTTTACTTTATGCAATTTTTATTTTTGAATTTGAGTCTCCATCTTCTCTTATAAAAGCACCAACTAGGAGGCAATATGATCATACTTAAGTATTGGGTGTAGCTAATATTCGAGTGTGTTTCATGAATGGATCAATGTTTGAGCATGATGGGCTAGCATAACTTATTTTTAGCATTTATATTTTGAAAGACATGGTTGCTTGTTGATATGCTTGAGTATCTAAATTATTATGTCAAAACTAGACTATTGCTTTGAACAACTAAAATTCCAAATGTCCATGCTATAAAGAAAAGAATATGATATGACATGTTAGGCAACATTCCACATCAAAAGTTCTGTTTTTATCACTTACCTACTCGAGGACGAGCAAGAGTTAAGCTTGGGGATGCTGATACGTCTCCAATGTATCTATAATTTTTTATTGTTCCATGCTGTTATATTATCGATCTTGGATGTTTTATAATCATTTTATATCATATTTTGGTACTAACCTATTGACATAGTGCCAAGTGCCAGTTGCTGTTTTTCCATGTTTTTTACATCGTAGAAAATCAATATCAGACGGAGTCCAAATTCCTCGAAACTTTACACAGAATTTTTATGGGCTAGAAGGAACACAACGGGCCCTTGCTGCGCCTGGGGGTGACCCGAGGGGGGCACAACCCACTAGGGTGCGCCAGGAGGCCCAAGCGCGCCCTGGTGGGTTGTGCCCACCTCGGGTGCCCCCCGGACTGCCTCTTTGCTCTATAAATACCCCAATATTCCAGAAACCCTAGAGGCATCGACGAAATATTCATCCAGCTGCCGTAGAGTCCATAACCACCAGATCCAATCTAGACACCATCTCGGATGGGGTTCACCACCTCCATTGGTGACTCTCCGATGATGCGTGAGTAGTTCTTTGTAGATCTTTGGGTCCGTAGTTAGTAGCTAGATGGCTTCATCTCTCTCTCTCTCTCTTGATTCTCAATACAATGGTATCTTGGAGATCCATATGATGTAACTCTTTTGCGGTGTGTTTGTTGGGACAGATGAACTTTGAGTTAATGATCAGATCTACCTTTTTATATCCATGAAAGTATTTGAGTTTCTTTGATCTCTTTTATGCATCATCTCTTATAGCCTCGTATTTCTTCTATGATATTTGGGTTTTTTTTGGCCAACTTGATCTATTTATCTTGCAATGGGAAGAGGTGCTTTGTAGTGGGTTCGATCTTACGGTGCTTGATCCTAGTGACAGAAAGGGAAACAACATGTATGTATTGTTGCTACTAAGGATAAAACGATGGGGTCTATCTCTACATAGATAGATCTTGTATACATCATGTCATCGTTCTTATTTCATTAGTTTGTTTCTCCATGAACTTAATACACTAGATGCATTCTGGATAGCGGTCGATGTGTGGAGTAATAGTAGTAGATGCAGGCAGGAGTCGGTCTACTAATCTTGGACGTGATGCCTATATAATGATCATTGCCTGGATATCATCATGAGTATTTGAAGTTCTATCAATTGCCCAACAGTAATTTTTTCACCCACCGTTTGCTATCTTTCTTGAGAGAAGCCACTAGTGAAACCTACGCCCCCTGGGTCTCTCTTCTCATATTATTTGCCTTTGCGATCTACTTTTATTTGCATTTATTTTCAGATCTATTAATCCAAAAACCCAAAAATACTTTTCTGCACTTTATTTTATTTGCGATCTATTTATCCAATCTATTACAACCTTTTTACCGTCACGCACCAATTTCTAGCACCGTTACTCGAAAGGCATTGACAACCCCTTTAACACGTCGGGTTGCGATGATTTGTTATCTGTGTGCAGGGGCTGTTTACGTTGTGTTGCTTGGTTCTCCTAATGGTTCGATAAACTTGGTTTCATATATGAGAGAAATACCTACCGCCATTGTACTGCATCATCCCTTCCTCTTTGGGGAAATACCGACGTAGCTTCAAGCGACATCAAAGCGGTGCAACCGCTGATCGGCACAGTACTACCGCTCATGCAGTACTACCACGCAGGTCTACGGTACTACCGTTGAGTGTAGTGTGCCAACCTTCTGTCGAAGCACTGAGGTGGTACTACCGCTAGAACTGACCGGTACTACCGCTCAGGCGGTACTACCGCTGACTCCAACGGTACTACCGCTTCGAGGACCCGCGAGGAGGTTAAGTGGTTGGCACGGGGAGTTCTAACTCCCCCATACCCATTCACTTCCTCTCCTCTCATGTTCTCTTTCTCGGGTGGCCAAGAACTGCTTCGAAGGCCAGCTCTGGCCCTCCGATTCCATGCCATCTTCTTCGTTTCTAACCGGTGGGATCAATCTCGATGACCCACAAGTATAGGGGATCAATTGTATTCCTTCCGATAAGTAAGAGTGTCGAACCCAACGAGGAGCTGAAGGAAATGACAAGTAGTTTTCAGCAAGGTATTCTCTGCAAGCACTGAAATTATAAGTAACGAGTATTTTGATAGCAAGATAATTTGTAAAGAGCAAGTAACGGGAATGGTAACAAAAATGCAGAAAGGTAGCCCAATCCTTTTGAGGCAAAGGACAGGCCAAAATGGTCTCTACTTTTTGATAAGCAAAGCGTTCTTGAGGGTACATACGAATTTCATCTAGTCACTTTCATCATGTTGGTTTGATTTGTGTTCGCTACTTTGATAATTTTACATGTGGGTGGATGATACGTCTCTGTCATATCTATAATTTTTGATTGTTCCATGCCAATATTCTACAACTTTCATATACTTTTGGCAACTTTTTATACTATTTTTGGGACTAACATATTGATCCAGTGCCCAGTGCCAGTTCCTGTTTGTTGCATGTTTTTTGTTTCGCAGAAAATCCATATCAAACGGAGTCCAAACGGAATACAAATGGATGGAGAATATTTTTGGAATATTTGTGAGATATGGGAAGAAGAATCAACGCGAGAAGGTGCCCGAGGGGGCCACGAGGCAGGGGGGCGCGCCTGCCCCCTGGGCGCGCTCCTGACCCTCGTGGGCCCCCCGTAAGGTGGTTGCTGCTCTTCTTTGTCTGCAAGAAAGCTAATTTTCGGAGAAAAATCTGGGCGAAGGTTTCAATCCAATCAGAGTTACGGATCTCCGGATATATAAGAAACGGTGAAAGGGCAGAATCCCAGAACGCAGAAACAGAGAGAGACAGAGAGACAGATCCAATCTCGGAGGGGCTCTCACCCCTCCCATGCCATGGAGGCCATGGACCATAGGGGAAACCCTTCTCCCATCTAGGGAGAAGGTCAAGGAGGAAGAAGAATAAGAAGAAGGGGAGCTCTCCCCCCTCGCTTCCGGTGGCGCCGGAACTCCGCCGGGCCATCATCATCACCGCGATCTTCACCAACACCTTCGCCATCTCCACCAACATCTCCATCACCTTCCCCCCTCTATCTACAGCGGTCCACTCTCCCGCAACCCGCTGTACCCTCTACTTGAACATGGTGCTTTATGCTTCATATTATTATCCAATGATGTGTTGCCATCCTATGATGTCTGAGTAGTTTCGTTGTCCTATCGGCGATTGGGGTGAATTACTATGATTGATTTTTTTGCTTGTGGTTATGTTGCTATCCTTTAGTGCCCATCATATGAGCGCACGCGTGGATCACACCATAGGGTTAGTTGTATGTTGATACGACTATGTATTGGAGGGCAAGAGTCACAGAAGCTTCAACCTAGCATAGAAATTGATGCATACGTGATTGAAGGGGGACCAATATATCTTAATTCCATGGTTGGGTTTTACCTTAATGAACGTTAGTAGTTTCAGACGCTTGCTAATAGTTCCTATCATAAGTGCATAGAATTCCAAGTCAGGGATGACATGCTAGCAGTGGCCTCTCCCACATAAAACTTGCTATCGATCTAGTAAAGTAGTCAATTGCTTAGGGACAATTTCGCAACTCCTACACCACTTTTCCACACTCACTATACTAACTTTATTGCTTCCTTACCTAAACAGCCCCTACTTTTTATTTACGTGCTCTTTATCATCTTGCAAACCTATCCAAAAACACCTACAAAGTACTTGTAGTTTCATACTTATTCTAGGTAAAGCGAATGTGAAGCGTGCGTAGAGTTGTATCGGTGGTTGATAGAACTTGAGGGAATATTTGTTCTACCTTTAGCTCCTCGTTGGGTTCGACACTCTTACTTATCGAAAGAGGCTACAATTGATCCCCTATACTTGTGGGTTATCAGTGGACCAGTGCTTAGGTGTTGTTCTTACTTGAACAAGCCTCCTACTTATGATTAACCCCCTCGCAAGCATCCACAACTATGAGAAAAGTATTAAGAATAAGTCTAACCATAGCATTAAAATTTTGGATCCAAATCGGTCCCTTATGGAACATACATACCATCAAAATATCGAACACATGTCAAGTTCATGTGATTACTTACAACAAGATTTCTCCCGTGACCTCAAGAACAAAAGTAACTACTCACAAGTGATAATCGTGCTCAAGATCAGAGAGGTATTAAATAGCATAATGGATCTGAACATATAATCTTCCACCAAATAACCATATAATAATCAACTACAAGATGTAATCAACACTACTAGTCACCCACAAGCACCAATCTAAGGTTCCGGTACAAAGATTGAACACAAGAGATGAACTAGGGTTTGAGAGGAGATGGTGTTGTTGAAGATGTTGATGGAGATTGCCCTCCCCAAGATGGGAGAGTTTTTGGTGATGATGATGACGATGATTTCCCCCTCCGGGAGGGAAGTTCCCCCGACGGAATCGCTCTGCCTGAGGGCGAAAGTGCTCCTGCCCAAGTTCCGCCTCGAGACGGCGGTGCTTCGTCCCGAAAGTCCTCTCATTATTTTTTTCTAGGTCACAATGACTTATATACCATAAGAGGGGCATCGGAGGTGGGCTGAGGAGGGCACAACCCACCAGGGCACGCCTGGGCTCCGTGGCGCGCCCAGGTGGGTTGTGCCCACCTCATGGGCCCCCTCTAGTACTTATTTGCTCCAATAATTCTTATATATTCCATAAAAATTCTCCGTGAAGTTTCAGCTCATTTGGAGTTGTGCAGAATAGGTGGCCTGATGTAGCTTTTTTAGGTCCAGAATTCCAGCTACCGGTATTCTCTCTCTTTGTGTGGACCTTGCATATTATGAGATAAAAGGCATTAGAATTATTCCAAAAAGCATTATTGTGCATAAAAACATTATAAATAATAGTAGGTAAACATGATGCAAAATGGACGTATCAACTCCCCCAAGCTTAGACCTCGCTTGTCCTCAAGCGAAAACCGAAATATAAAAACATGTCCACATGCTTAGAGAGAGAGAGAGAGGTGTCGATAAAAAAAATACGAACATAGAAGCATCATGTATATTATTATAATAGCAACAAACTTTAACATAAAACTTTATCATAGAACTTTTATCGTATAACTTCTATCATAGACGTCTCATGAACAAGTAACAATTCATCACAACATCGAAGTATAAAGCATAAACTCTATTGAAAACAAACAAACTATTTTATCAGTCAACTTTGCAACTACAATTCATCATCTTTTCAGGAAGGGTCACGTATAGGAGCCTTTTTGGCAAGTACACATACTCAACCATCATATAGTCTTCTATGATTGCTAACACTCACCGCATACACATGAGCAAAAAGTTTCAACCGGACACATAGGAATATAGGGGCTTATAGTTTTCGCCACCCAACATACTCACCTCAAGGTTGATGTCAACAATAATAACTCATGCTACCCATATCCAACTGGATTTATGTGCCTAGATCTTCCCTCACAACATGATGCTTGCCAAAACAGAAAATAAAAAGGAATAGGGAGAAAAACTTTTACTCTTGCATAAAAGTAAATACATAAAAGTAAAAGATTGGCCCTTCGCAGAGGGAAGCAGAGGTTGCCATGCTCTTTTGGTTTGTACACTCAATCTCTTAGTGCAAAAGAATGCCATGTTATATTGCCTATTATGATAGCAACCTTTATTATGCAGTCTACCGCTTTTATTCTTTGCCATCACAAGTTCATACAACGCTCAATTTTCTCTTACACTAAATGATCCAACACTTTTAGAAGCAATTTTTATTGCCTTATTGCACCGATGACAACTTACTTGAAGGATCTTACTCAATCCATAGGTAGGTATGGTGGACTCTCAAAACAAGATGTGGGTTTAAGATTTTTTGGATGCACAAGTAGTATCTCTACTTAGTGCGGAATTTTTGGCTAGCAAAGATGGGGGACAAGCACCACATGTTGAAGGATCTATGACAGTATAACTTCTATGTGAATATGAACAAACATAAATCATTACGTTGTCTTCCTTGTCCGACGTTAACAATTTTGGCATATAATATTTTGATGGGGGCTCACAATCACAAAAGATGTCCAAGATAGTGTATTTGCATGTGAATCTTCTCTTCCCTTATTAATTCTTTCATGAATTGCATCATTGATCAATGCTATGTTTGTAAATCTCTAATAAAATTTTCTACTTATACTCTTCCTTATGTGATGTCATTACTTACCATAAGATTAGCATATGATCCTTTCATTTATTTCCTTTCTTTTTATTGAACATGAAAATAAACAAAACTAAACTTTATTATATATCTTGCACACGATTACAAGGATAGATCACTAAGCAAACACTTGAAAAGAAAGGATCGAACTAAACTTTTATTCATCTATAGCAAAAGACAACTATGGATCGAACTAAGATAAGTAAAGGCAAAAGATAGTGGAGGTGATACGATACCGGGTGATAACCCACAAGGATAGGGGATCGCAACTGTTTTCGAGGGTAAAGTATTCAACCCAAATTTATAGATTCGACACAAGGGGAGCCAAAGAATATTTGAAGGTATTAGCAGCTGAGTTGCCAATTCAACCACAACTGGAGATTAATTATCTGTAGCAAGGTGATCAATAGCAAAGTAGTTCGATAGTTTTGATAGTAATAGCAGCAGCAATAGTAACAGTAACGGTGATAGCAGTAATTTTGTAGCAAGTGTAACACTGGTGATAGAAGTAGTAACTTAGCAGAAACAATATGGAAAATTTTGTAGGCATTGGATCGGTGACTTGTTGGATGATATTCATCATGAGACAGTTATAACCTAGGGCGACACAACACTAGCCCCAGTTCATCGATATAATGTAGTCATGTATTCCGTAAATAGTCATACATGCTTTATTAAAAGAACTTGCATGGCATCTTTTGTCCTACCCTCCCGTGGCAGCGGGGTCCATATAGGAAACTAAGGGATATTAAGGCCTCCTTTTAATAGAGAACAGGAACAAAACATTATCACATAGTGAATACATGAACTCCTCAAACTACGGTCATCACCGGGAGTGGGCCCGGTTATTGTCACACCGGGGTTGCCGGATCATAACACGTAGTAGGTGACTATAACTTCCAAGATCGGATCTAGAACATGGATATAATGATGATAACATAAACGGTTCAGATCTGAAATCATGGCACCCGGGCCCAAAGTGACAAGCATTAAGCATGGCAAAGTCATAGCAACATCAATCTAGGATACTAGGGATTAGGACCTAACAAAACTAACTTGATTACATGATGAATCTATCCAACTCCTCACCGACCAGCGAGCCTACAAAGGAATTACTCACTTCCGGTGGGGAGCATCATGGAATTGGCGATGGAGAAGGGTTGGTGATGACGAAGAATGAAGACCCCCCTCTCCGGAGCCCCAAACGGACTCCAGATCTGCCCTCCCGAGGAAGAACAGGGCTTGGCGTCTCTGTCTCATGGATCACGATAATTCTTTCTCCCTGATTTTTTTCTGGAAATATGTGATTTTATAGTATTAGGGGGGTCGTCTGCCAGGAGAGGGGGGCGCGCCCTGATGGGTTGTGCCCACCCAGGGGCCCCTCTCCGGCAGGTCTTGGCTCCAGAAATTCTTATATATTATATAAAAATTCCTCGCAAAGTTTCGTTCCATTCCGAGAACTTTTATTTCTGCACAAAAACAACACCATGGTAGTTCTGTTGAAAACAGCGTTAGTCCGGGGTTAGTTTCATTCAAATCATGCAAATTAGAGTCCAAAACAAGAGGAAAAGCGTGAGAAAAGAGATACGTTGGAGACGTATCAACTCCCCCAAGCTTAAACCTTCGCTTGTCCTCAAGCAATTCAGTTGATAAACTGAAAGTGAGAAAGAAAAACTTTTACGAACTCTTTTGCTCTTGTTTGCATAAATAAGCTTAAATAGGATCCAGGTTTTCAGCCAACATTGTAACTAACCATGTCGAAAATAACTCTTAAAGATTATAATGATTCATATCAATGACATAATCAGCTAGCAAGCAATAATAAGATATCTCAAATAGCATCACGTGTCAAAGCAACCATGATATAATATCACAATAGTGGTATCTCGCTAGCCCTTTCTGAGACCGCAAAACATAAATGCAGAGCACCTCCAAAGTTCAAGCAGCGACTAAACATTATAATTCATGGTAGAAAAGATCCAGTCATGATGCACCCAACATTAGCTACACACAATGCATAAATCATGACAGCTGTGCTCTACTTAGTTTCTGGCGCTTGTTTTAGAAGGTGATGACACAACATAAAAGTAAATAGAAAGTCCCTTCGCAGAGGGAAGCCGTGATTTGCAGAGGTGCCAGAGCTCAATTTTTAAAACAGAGATAAATGATATTTTGAGACATGCACCTTTCTTATTCACTTCACGACCATCAGTTGTCAACATCTTCCATGCTAAGCACGCTAGTGGCGGTTCCCAAGCGGAAAAAGTAAAGGTTTTGACTCCATTGGGAGTTTTTGTTTAATTATTTTAGAGATGAACTCTTTTTCATGTTTGCAGTTTGGGACTGGGCATCCCTATTACCGCCCATTTTCTCATGCGATGGCGAGTGAATAAACACTCAACCTGAGAATAACCCACTTAGCACGGAAGATATCGACCACCTCCTGTCGTTCCATGAACGATCCAGGCACACAAAATGGATATTTTTTTAGAAGTTTTTAGAGGTGGCACATGCAAATTTACTTAGGACGGCAAGGTAATACCGTATATAGGTAGGTATGGTGGACTCATCTAGAATAACTTTGGGTTCAAGGGTTTTGATGTATAAGCAGAGTTCCCACTTAGTACAGGCGAAGGCCAGCAATTAAGATTGAGAAGCGGCCAACTAGAGAGCAACAACGATCATAGCCATGCATTATGCGTAAGTAACATTGGACACTAGCATGAGTAGGATATGAACACCATGAACATAAACATTATAGAGGCTATGTTGGTTTTGATTCAACTACATGCATGAACATGTACCAAGTCAAGCCACTTGAACATTCAGAGGAGGATACCATATCATCATACTACATCACAATCACTTTAACGCTATGTTGATATCCAAGATAAATCATTATTAACTCCAAGCTACTTATGCATGGCATGATAAACTATAATCTCGAATTGTCATTGCAAACATGTTTAATCATAATGGGATGAATCATAGATGCTAGGTTAAACATATTTACACAGACAGGACAAGTCGAGTTCATACCATTTTCTCTTTGCCACGACCAGTTCATCGAATGTCGTCATTATTGCCTTTCACTTGCACGATCGAATGATATGAAAATAATAATAGTGCAAGAGTGCCATGGACTAAGCTGGAATCTGCAAACATTTTATTCAACAGGAGAAGACAAGGTAAAGTGGGCTCTTTATTAGTTCAACAATTATTATATGAGAGCCACTCAACATTTTCATCGTGGTCTTCTCCTCGGTATGACTCGAATAAAAGAAAAGAAATTCAGAGAAACACACTGAAATATTTTTGGAGTTTTTAGTTTTCTTTAGCAAGCAATTAAAGAAAAAGCAAAAAACAAGAAAAACTATTTACCCAGGAAAGCTCCCAATAAGAAAAATAAGAACAAGGAAATCTTTTTGGATTTTCTTTTAGTACTACTACTGAGCATGCATAGAAAGTAAACTAGCTACAACTAATTTTTTTGTTTTTCTAAAGTTTTTCAAACACACAAGAAGAAAGCAAGAAAATAAATCTAAGCATGGATGATACAATGAAAACGTGTGAGCACCGACAAATGGAATAAATGGACATGAATGTAAAGTCGGTGAGAGACACATACTCCCCCAAGCTTAGGCTTTTGGCCTAACTTGGTAGTCGATCAGTAGCCCGGATAATAGTCGGCGTGGTAGCTCACGGAGGCTCTCGACGCGTATGCCTCAGCACGCCGTGCCGCCACCACTACTGCGTTATTAGCTCAGGCCTTGCTCTCAAGAACAAAATATCTTCTCTGGTTGTTATAATCAAAAAGAGCAGGCACAGGCAAACATGTGTCCACAATAGATTTTTTTGTTAAACATTAGATTATAAGTGAAGTTATCAATTCTTCCCTTGAGAATCTGATGTTCTTTTAAAGTGTAAAAATCTAAATATCGCGTGGGTAGGACAGGATCAAAGGGCAAAGGTGAAACACCCGGTCCTCGTACTAAACGCGTGGCATAAATTCCACCATAGAACCAACCACTGTTAGCATTGTGCTGAAGTCTACGTGGAACAATCTCTCCAAGGTTATAATTCCTTTCACTAGTGAGAGCGGTGTGAAGGAGGTTCAAGTCTGGCGCACATAGTATGCTACAGTCTTGCTTGCCTACTATGCATTTCCCGTTAAATAATGCAAAACACTAAATTGCGGGAAAGTGAATGCTCTTTATTCTTCCTTGTCTCACTCCCCTATTTTCACTGTAGCACAGGCTAGTTAAGAAAGACTCATACTCAACCGTTGGAGGCTCATCAAGCGAACCCCAAAATGGAAGTTTGCAATGGTAAGCAAAATTCTCCAGTGGGATAGTATAAGGATTATCATAAAGCATAAACGACACCCTAGACTCATGTGGAAAATATTTAAATCCTTTGACAAATGATTCAGTGAGAAGTTGGTGTTGTACACACTTATCTGATAGGTAGGGACTGAGGCCGGCATTGTGAACATATTGCTCAAACTCCTCCTTAATGCCCACACACACCATATATCCATCGCTAGGCCATAAACATGTCTTGGTGGCATCATCTCGCGTGGAACTTTCACTTGGTTCAACATAAGACCGACGAGCAAAACTGTCACTAGAAGATGCCCCCGAGGATCGTCTCCTCGAAGAACTCCTTCCAAATAGGTTCATCATGTCCGTGTACAATTTTCTGGAAAAAAAATTGAGTGACAAAAGTTTGTCAACAAAACTTTGTAAGATTGATAACAACTACTCATAGGGATACATAGAGGCCATAGCAAGCATTCAAACTACTTAGAACACTAAGAATTCAATATACAAGCACATCTACAGTAGCACCAAGAGTAGCTAATTATTCAAAGTATAAACCACAAAAACAAAAACTAATTGGACAAATAGTGGAGTCACATACCAAGCAACAATCCCTCGAATCAGTTTCGGAAACGGAGCTTCGAGCAAAGAGATCGAAATCCACGAGTTTGAGCTCAAGAACATGAGAGAGAGAGCAATGGGGATTATATTTTTGGAGGTAAGTGAGGGGGCCCACGTGGGGACCACAACCCAGCAGGGTGCGCCTGGGGGTGCTGGCACGCCCAGGTGGGTTGTGCCCACCTGGTGCACCTCCCTCTGATGTTTATTGCACCAAAAATTCTCAAATATTCAGAAAAAGTTGTATTAAATTTTCGGGGCATTCTGAGAACTTTTATTTTTGGGTCATTTTTTTATTGCACGGATAATTCAGAAAATAGACAAAACATAGCATTTTATTTTATTTAACTAATAAAAACAGAGAATGAAAAGTAGGGACAGAAACTAGTGCTTAGTAAATTCATCAACTTCATACCGTTCAAAAATGATCCATTAATAAGGTTGATCAAGTCTTATTAACAACCACTTTCGATTAGCATGAAACCGAAGAACTTCCGTAAATCACTAAGTTACCTCAATGGGGATATGCATTTCCCCAACAATAAGCATTTCATATTTCTTTTTGATAGTAGGTAGAGGTATTTGAAAACTTCCAATAGTGATTGTCGGAGATTTTTCAATAACATTAATACCATTCACTTGGAATTGTTTCTTTGGAAAGTGCACCGTATGCTCATTACCATTAATATGAAAATTGACCTTGCTTTTATTGTAATCAATAACAGCCCGTGCAGTATTCAAGAAGGGTCTATCAAGGATAATCAACATGTTGTCGTCCTCGGGCATCTCAAGTATAACAAAGTTAGTCAAAATAGTAACATTAGCAACAACAACGGGCACATCCTCACAGATACCAATAGGTATGGCAGTTGATTTGTCAGCCATTTGCAAAGATATTTTACTAGGTGTGAGTTTATTCAAGCCAAGTCTTTTATATAAAGAGAAAGGCATAACACTAACACCAGCTCCTAAATCACACAAAGCAGTTTTCACATAATTCTTTTTGATAGAGCAAGGTATAGTTGGTATTCCTGGATCTCCAAGTTTTTTAGGCACTCCATCTTTAAAAGTGTAATTAGCAATCATAGTGGAGATTTCAGCTTCCGGTATTTTTCTCTTATTTGTGATGTCTTTAATATATTTTGCATAAGGAGGCATTTTCAAGATATCAGTCAAGCGAGTACGCAAAAAGACTGGCCTCAACATTTCAGCAAAGCGTTCAAGTTCTTCATCATCATTCTTTTTAGTTGACTTGGGTGGAAAAGGCATAGGTTTTTGAACCCACAGTTCTCTTTCTTTACCGTGTTTTCTAGCAACAAAGTCTCTTTTGTCATATCTTTTATTTTTAGCTTGTGGGTTATCAAGATCAACAGGTGGTTCTATCTCAACATCATTATCTGGTTCTTTTTCATTGTTTGGTTGAGAGTCTTCATGAACCTCATCATTATCTTTTTCATTATCATTAGGTGAGTGTTCATTACCAGATTAAGTTTCAGCATCAGAGATAAAGATTTGATTATCATTATCAGGAGGTTTCTCTATTTCAGGTTCACTAGGAGCATGTGAAGTCCTATCATTCTTCCTTTTCTTTTTCTTTTTAGAAGAACTAGGTGCACTAGTGTTAGCTCTTTGTGAATCCTGTTCAATTCTTTTAGGGTGTCCCTCAGGATAAAGTGGTTCCTGAGTCATTTTAGCTCCTCTAGTTGAAACTCTAACAACAAATTCATGCATATTATGATTCATTTCATCAAGCAATTCTCTTTGTGATTTAGCAACTTGTTCTAACTGAGTTTGAACCATAGAAGCATGTTTTCCAACATCTCTAACATCATTTGAGATTCTAAATAACAAGTCACTCAAGTGAGCAATCATATCAGAATTATATTTCAATTGTTTCATAACATTTGCATTGAAGTGATCTTGTTTTCTAATGTAGTTTTCAAACTCATAAAGGCATTGACTAGGATGCATATTGTGAGGATTGTCATTATCATTAAACTTCATAAGAGAATTTACCTCTACCACCTTAGGCATTGGTGGTGTGTTAAGCCCATGTATTTCTTCAGTAGGAGGTAAATTTTTAACATCCTCAGCTTTAATACCTTTTTCCTTCATAGATTTCTTTGCCTCTTGCATATCTTCGGGACTGAGATATAATATACCCCTCTTCTTCGAAGTGGGTTTAGGCGGTGGTTCAGGAATAGTCCAATCATCATAATTTTTCAATATGTTATTCAATAATTCTTCTGCTTGTCCAACAGTTTGTTCCCTGGAAACACAACCAGCACAACTATCTAGGAAGTCCCTAGAAGCATCGATTAGTCCATTATAGAAGATATCAAGTATTTCATTTTTCTTAAGAGGATGATCAGGCAAAGCATTAAGTAACTGGCAAAGCCTCCCCCAAGCTCTTGGGAGACTCTCTTCTTTAGTTTGCACAAAGTTAAATATTTCCTATAAGGCAGCTTGTTTCATATGAGCAGGAAAATATTTTTCAAAGAAGTAATAAATCATATCCTAGGGACTACGCACACAACCAGGAGCAAGAGTGTTGTACCAAGATTTAGCATCACCCTTTAATGAGAAAGGAAATAATTTGAGAATAATGTAATAGCGAGTTTTCTCATCATGAGTAAAAAGGGTGGCTATGTCATTCAACCTAGTAAGATGTGCCACAACAGTTTAAGTTTCATAACCATGGAAAGGATCAGATTGAACCAGAGTAATTAGCTCTTGGTCGACAGAGAATTCATAATCTTTATCATCAATAAAGAGAGGTGAAGTAGCAAACTTTGGATCACATTTCATTCTAGCATTCAAAGATTTTCTTTATACTTGTGTAGTAATTTCTCTAGATCAACTCTATCATTACAACCAATAATATCTCTAGTTGATTCTTCACTCATAACATAACCTTCCGGTACCTTAGGCAATTCATTTATAGGAAGGCTAGTTCTAGCAGGTGTTTCGGGAGATTCAGTTTCAAGCTCATCATCAGATTCAATAACATCATGTTGTATAACTCTAGCAATTTGTTTATCAAGGAATTCACCAAGTGGTACATCATCATTATCAAGCAAGGTACTAGCATCATCATAAGCGTCATTCATAGTAGAAGTAGCATCATCAATAACTTGTGACATATCAGAATTAATAGCATGTGGTGGAGTTGCAAGTTTATTCATAACAGAAGGTGAATCTAAAGCAGAACTGGATGGCAGTTCCTTACCTCCCCTCGTCTTTGAGGGAAATATCTTAGTATTAGGATCCTTCGTATTCTTCATAGTGATAATATGATAATAATCCCAAGTGACTCAACAAATATAGCTAAGCTTCCCGGCAACGGCGCCAGAAAAAGGTCTTGATAACCCACAAGTATAGGGGATCACAACCATTTTTGAGGGTAAAGTATTCAACCCAAATTTATAGATTCGACACAAGGGGAGCTAAAGAATATTTGAAGGTATTAGCAGCTGAGTTGTCAATTCAACCATACCTGGAGATTAATTATCTGCAGTAAAGTGGTCAGTAGCAAAGTAGTTTGATAGTTTTGATAGTAGTAGCAGCAACAATAGTAACAGTAACGGTGATAGCAGTAATTTTGTAGCAAGTGTAACAGTGGTGATGGCAGTAGTAACTTAGCAGAAACAATATGGAAAAGTTCGTAGGCATTGGATATGTGACTTGTTGGATGATATTCATCATGAGGTAGTTATAACCTAGGGCGATACAGCACTAGCTCCAGTTCATCGATATAATGTAGGCATGTATTCCGTAAATAGTCATACATGCTTTATTAAAAGAACTTGCATGACATCTTTTGTCCTACCCTCCCGTGGCAGCGGGGTCCATATTGGAAATTAAGGGATATTAAGGCCTCCTTTTAATAGAGAACCGGAACAAAGCATTAACACATAGTGAATACATGAACTCCTCAAACTACGGTCATCACCGGGAGTGGGCCCGGTTATTGTCACACCGGGGTTGCCGGATCATAACACGTAGTAGGTGACTATAACTTGCAAGATCGGATCTAGAACATGGATATAATGATGATAACATAAACGGTTCAGATTTGAAATCATGGCACCCGGGCCCAAAGTGACAAGCATTAAGCATGGCGAAGTCATAGCAACATCAATCTAGGAACATATTGGATACTAGGGATCAGGCCCTAACAAAACTAACTCGATTACATGATGAATCTCATCCAACTCCTTACCGACCAGCAAGCCTACAAAGGAATTACTCACTCCCGACGGAGAGCATCATGGAATTAGTGATGGAGAAGGGTTGGTAATGACGAAGAACGAAGATCCCCCTCTCCGGAGCCCCAAACGGACTCCAGACCTGCCCTCCCGAGGAAGAATAGGACTTGGCGTGGCTCCGTCTCGTGGATCGCGATAATTCTTTCTCCCTAATTTTTTCTGGAAATATGTGATTTTGTAGTATCAGGGGGGTCGTCTGCGGGGGCACCAGGTGGGTGATACATCGTATAATTTTTGATTGTTCCATGCTATTATATTATCTGTTTTGGATGTTTAATGGGCTTTAATATGCTCTTTTATATTATTTTTGGGACTAACCTATTAACCAGAGGCCTAGTGCCAGTTTCTGTTTTTTGCCTATTTCAGTGTTTCGCACAAGAGGAATATCAAACAAAATCCAAACGGAACGAAACCTTCGCGAGGATCTTTCTTGGAACAAACGCAAACTAGGAAAGTTGGAGTGGAAGTCTGGAACTCCGCGAGGCTTCCACGAGATAGGAGGGCGCGCCCCCACCCTCGTGGGCCCCACGGAGCTCTACCGATGTACTTCTTTCGCCTATATATACTCTTATACCCTAAAAACATCAGGGGGAGCCACGGAACCACTTTTCCACCGCCGCAACCTTTTGTACCCATGAGATCCCATCTCGGGCCTTTTCCGGCGATCTGCCGGAGGGGGATTCGATCACGGAGGGCTTCTACATCAACACCATAGCCTCTCCGATGATGTGTGAGTAGTTTACCACAAACCTTCGGGTCCATAGTTATTAGCTAGATGGCTTCTTCTCTCTCTTTGGTTCTCAATATAAAGTTCTCCTCGATGTTCTTGGAGATTTATTCGATGTAATACTTTTTTGTGGTGTGTTTGCCGAGATCCGATGAATTGTGGATTTATGATCAAGTTTATCTATGAATAATATTTTGTTCTTCTCTGAATTCTTATATGCATGATTTGATATCTTTGCAAGTCTCTTTGAATTATTCGTTTAGTTTGGCCTACTAGATTGATCTTTCTTGCAATGGGAGAAGTGCTTAGCTTTGGGTTCAATCTTGCGGTGTCCTTTCCCAGTGACAGTAGGGGCAGCAAGGCACGTATTGTATTGTTGCCATCGAGGATAAAAAGATGGGGTTTATATCATATTGCTTGAGTTTATCCCAATACATCATGTCATCTTGCCTAAAGCATTACTCTGTTCTTATGAACTTAATACTCTAGATGCATGCTGGATAGCGGTCGATGTGTGGAGTAATAGTAGTAGATGCAGAATCGTTTCGGTCTACTTAACACGGACGTGATGCCTATATTCATAATCATTGCCTAGATATTCTCATAATTATGCGCTCTTCTATCAATTGCTCGACAGTAATTTGTTCACCTACCGTAATACATGCTATCGTGAGAGAAGCCACTAGTGAAACCTACGGCCCCCGAGTCTCTTCCTTATTATATTGCATCACTTTTATTTTCGCATCTCGTTTACTATTTTCCAATATTTACTTTCCAATCTATACAACAAAAATACCAAAAATATTTATCTTACTATCTTTATCAGATCTCACTTTCGCAAGTGACCATGAAGGGATTGACAACCCCTTTATCGCATTGGTTGCGAGGTTCTTGATTGTTTGTGCAGGTACTAGGTGACTTGTGTGTTATCTCCTACTGGATTGGTACCTTGGTTCTCAAAAACTGAGGGAAATACTTATGCTACTTTGCTGCATCACCCTTTCCTCTTCAAGGGAAAACTAACGCATGCTCAAGAGGTAGCAGTGGGTACAACCCACTTGGGCGCGCCAGGAGAGGGGCGCGCGCCCTAGTGGGTTGTGCCCACCCAAGGGCCCCTCTCCGGTAGGTGTTGGCTCCAGAAATTCTTATATATTATAAAAAAATTCCATGCAGAGTTCCGTTCCATTCCGAGGACTTTCATTTCTGCACAAAAACAACACCATGGTAGTTCTGCTGAAAACATCATCAGTTCGAGGTTAGTTTATTCAAATCATGCAAATTAGAGTCCAAAACAAGAGGAAAAGCGTGAGAAAAAGTAGATATGTTGGAGACGTATCACCGGGGCACCTCCCCCCAAGCTTGGCATAAGCCAAGGGGAGTGCCCATACCTGATACCACTTGATAGATGCGGGGGTGTCCCGATCTTTTGATGAGATGATAACTATCGATCTGGTGGAGTCGACTTTGACGATCCGACTACAAACGTGCACGACGTTGCGCCTTAGCAATCGCTAAACCAATCTCCCGAGGTTACTGACGATGCTGGAAGCACGATCAACCTGACCACGAAGGTCTATTCCTGCACGCAATCGAAGAACAAGCAAGAATATGATAATGCAATCTGAATATTGCAAATATGGATGAAGTATTGATAAAGGTGAGGATGCAGAAGCGGTCTTGGTCTGGTCGTTGGACACAAACGAAGTACACGTAGTTGCAATGGCTAACTTTTAACTAAACAAATCCCAAGGAAAAAGCTACTAGATGGATCTAATTATATAGGAGCAAGGGGTGGCGGCCAAGGAGGTGGAAGGACGTCCAAAGGCAGCCTAAAACTAACCCTAGGTCGTACAAGGCTCATGGGCCCAAGTGGAGGTGGTGCAACACCTTTGGACTTGTTGTTTGACTCGGATTCTGCTCCAGCATTAGATTGTTTCATCGATATCTCAATGCTCTGGACTAATTTGAAGGTGATTCCAATTGGGTTGGAAAGAGCACGAAATCTACTTTCCAGCAAAAAACGAATCACCCAATTCGGAGTCCATATGAAAAAGTTGTTGACGTTTTGAGTCAGGTATGTCTGTGTAGTCCGAATCTGAATCCAGAACGTGAGAGACTTGGACTCTATCTTCTCTTGGCCCAAAAGTGACGTGAGAGGACTTTTTGAACAGAACCTAAACTTCTCCTTTTTCCCTTATATTCATATGTGGATTGTAAAAATGTCCCATACACCTGCAATTAGACAAAACACAAAAGTGTGTGAAGTATTTTTGTTCTGGATAACATAAATAGATTATTGAATAGTTTGCACTAGAAATCACCTGACAAATATGCATGTATGCAATATTTTTGGTTGTATCCAAGGTAGTCATGTCCTCATCAATACCCGATACTCAAGTTTCCTTTGGTGATGAAGAAGGAGGTGGTGGTGAAGTAGTAGCAATCTTATCCTCAGGTTTCCATGGCAAGAGCTCACCGTCATAAGAGGAGGAGTGAGTCTCGCGGGTCCTGCAACTGGCAGCCAAACTCATACCTTTAACCTCGCCTCATATTCAAAGACTTGGTTTTGGAGATCATATATTTGGCTTTGGAGAAAGTTGATTTGCTCGTTGAAGGTGAAGACGATGTCCTTCATGGACTTGCCATCCACCTTGAGATCACATGTATAATCCGTGATCATGAGGTGATTGGCATTGAGTCCACATTCCACCATCCCCTTGTACCGGAAGACCTCCTGCTCCATAGCTTCAAGCCTAGTCTCCATGGATCCTTTCCCTTTGGGGCCTTGCATCACGGATGTGGAGCACCCCCTCACACATCTCGATAGCTTGAGGGAGCTGCATCACCTCTCGCGGATATGGGTTGATGACGTTCTTGAAGAACTTGTCCTTGGAGGAGCTCGAAGCGGCCATGGTGAATTAGATCTGTCAAAAAAACAACAAGGAAAAGAAAACAGAAGATTTCTCTGTGATACGGTGGTCAATAGGTTCAGGGGGTATATAAAGATTTTTTATATCTTAGGAAACAAGCAAACGGAAGAAAAACATAGTCCGGAAGGTACCCGAGGTGGGCACAACCCACCTGGGGTGCCTTCCTGGTTGATTCTTATTTTCCTAATTTTTAATGTATTCTAAAACTGATAGAATATAGTTTTGTGGATTTTTCGGAGTCCGTTTACTTAACCTATCACGTACCTCCTCTTTTTTCATGATTCTGGAGTGTTCCAGAAGGTTTCCTTTATGTGTTCTTCAGGTGTCATAGTTTGGATAATATTGCTTCCAACATTAATGGGCGTACCTGAGATATACTGTTTTATTCTTTGCCCGTTGACAATCTTCAAATTAGTGCCCTCAGCATTATTTATTTTAATGGCTCTAGTTCGATAAACTTCTTCGATAACATAAGGTCCTTCCCATTTGGAGAGAAGTTTGCCTACAAAGAATCTGAAACGAGAGTTGTACAAAAGAACATATTCTCCAAATTTGAACTCACGCTTTTGGGTTCTTTTATCATGCCATCTTTTAACTTTTTCTTTAAATAACTTGACATTTTCATAAGGTTGGGTTCTCCATTAATCTAGTGAGCTAATATCAAATAACCTCTTTTCACCGACAAGTTTGAAATCATAGTTGAGTTCTTTAATTGCCCAATATGCTTTATGTTTTAACTCAAGAGGCAAATGACAAGCTTTTCCATAAACCATTTTATAAGGAGACATGCCCATAGGATTTTTATATGCTATTCTGTAAGCCCAAAGTGCATCATCTAATTTCTTAGACCAATTCTTTCGGGACCTGTTGACAGTATTTTTGTAAAATTAACTTTATTTCTCTATTGCTAAGTTCAACCTGACCAATAGACTAAGGGTGATAAGGTGATGCTATTCTATGGTTAACATCATACTTAGCAAGCATTTTACGGAAAGCACCATGAATAAAATGTGAACCATCATCAGTCATTAAATATCTGGGGACTCCAAACCTTGGGAAAATAACTTCCTTAAGCATGCTGTGATCAGCACTACTAGTTGGAATAGCTTCTACCCACTTAGTGACATAATCAACAGCAACCAAATATGTGTGTACCATTAGAGGAAGGAAAAGGTCCCATGCAATCAAATCCCCAAACATCAAATGGTTAAAAAACAAGTGAATAATTCATTGGCATTTCTTGACGCTTGCCGATATTTCCAATTCTTTGACATTCATCACAAGATAAAACAAACTTACGAGCATCCTTGAAGAGAGTAGGCCAATAAAAACCAGATTGCAATACTTTGTGAGCAGTTCTATCTCCCACATGATTCCCTCCATAAGCTTCGGAGTGACATTTCCATAGGATTTGTCCTTGTTCATGCTCAGGTACATAATATCTAATAATACCATCTACTCCTTTATAAATATGGGCCATCCCAAAAGTAATGTCTTAAATCATAGAAGAATTTTTTCTTTTGTTGGTATGTGAAACTAGGCGGTATGTATTTAGCAACAATGTAATTGGCATAGTCAACATACCGAGGAGTGTTATGAGAAACATTTATTGCAGCTAATTGTTCATCAAGAAAACTATCATTAATAGGTTGTGGGTCATCAAGAATATTTTGAAACCTAGACAAGTTATCAGCCACGGGGTTCTCAGCTCCCTTTCTATCAATGATATGTAAGTCAAATTCTTGTAGCAAGAGAACCCACCTAATAAGTCTAGGTTTAGCATCTTTCTTTTCCATAAGATATTTTATAGCAGCATGATCGGTGTGAACAATCACTTTAGAATCAACAATGTAAGACCTAAATTTATCGCAAGCAAACACCACTGCCAAAAATTCTTTCTCAGTAGTAGCATAATTGCATTGGGCACTGTCTAGAGTTTTACTAGTATAATGAATAACATTTAATTTCTTATCAACTCTTTGTCCTAGAACAACACCAACAACATAATCATTGGCATCACACATAATTTCAAAAGGCATGTTCCAATCAGGTGGTTGAACAATAGGTGCAGAAATTAAGGCTTTCTTAAGTGTTCCAAAGGCTTCTACACAATCATCATTGAAAACAAATGGAACATCCTTTTGTAAAAGATTTGTAAGAGGCCTAGAAATTTTAGAGAAGTCTTTAATAAATCTCCTATAGAAACCAGCATGACCGAGGAAACTACGAATACCTTTGATATCTTTAGGACATGGCATTTTCTCAATTGCATCAACTTTAGCTTTATCCACCTCAATAGCTTGTTCAGAAATTTTATGTCCCAAGAGAATACCTTCATTAACCATAAAATGGCACTTCTCCCAATTCAAGAAAATATTAGTTTCCTTGCATCTTTGCAAAACTCGTTCAAGGTTGCTTAAGCATTCATCAAAAGAAGTTCATAAACGGAAAAATCATCCATGAAAACCTCAATAATCTTTTCACAAAATTTAGAGAATATAGCAATCATACATCTTTGAAAGTAGCAGGTGCATTACATAAACCAAAAGGCATACGTCTAGAAGCATAAGTTCCAAAAGGACAAGTGAAGGTGGTTTTCTCTTGACCAGGTTGTGAAACAGGTATATGAGAAAAACCAGAATATCCATCGAGAAAACAAAAAGTGTGTGCTTAGATAGTCTTTATAAAATTTGATCAATAAAAGGTAGAGGGTAATGATCTTTTCTAGTAGCTTTATTTAATTTTCTAAAATCAATTATCATTCTATAGCCAGTGACAACTCTTTGTGGAATAAATTCATTCTTATCATTAGGAACAACAGCAATACCTCCTTTCTTAGGGACACAAGAACATGACTTACCCATCTACTATCAGCTATAGGATAGATTATACCTGCTTCCAGAAGCTTCAATATTTCAGTTCTTACCACTTCTTTCATTTTAGGATTTAAACGTCGTTGGTGATCAACAACGGGTTTAGCATCAGGTTCCATATTAATTTTGTGCTGACACATAGTGGGACTAATGCCCTTTAAATTATGAAGAGTATATCCAATAGCAGCTCGGTTGATGTAGGGTGGAACCCTAATCGACCGATCTTTCACAACAGGAGCGGATCCCGTGATGAACACGGAGAACACGAGGAGGGAAACAAGGGAAATCACAAGGGGAAACACAAGAGGAACACTCAAACTAACAAGAACAAGTCACAAAAGTGCTAGATCCCCAAATACATAAGAGAAGATACATGATCCAAAGTCAACAACGGATGATACACTAGATCATCATGCATAGCATATTTTCTTGCATTTTGGTCGATCCTAGAAATTTCACGCAACTCAATTCTTTGGACCAGATTTGATTAAGGAGTCTGAACGGAAAGTTAAGTTGATTCGCGATAGGCTCAAGGTAGCCCAGTCCAGGCAGAAGAGCTACGCAGATTCAAAACGCAAGGAGACAGTTTACGAAACTGGAGACAGAGTTTACCTTCGAGTATCCCCACTTCGAGTAGTTAAGCGCTTTGGAGTTAAGGGAAAATTAGCACCGCGCTTCGTTGGACCGTACAAGATCTTGCAACGTATGGGAGAAGTCGCTTATAAGTTGGAATTACCAGAGGAGCTGTCAGGAGTTCATGATGTATTCCATGTTTCTCAGCTGAAGAAATGTCACGCCGAGATGGCGGAGGTACCGCTAAGTGATACCGTGCCACTCGAAGCGATTTAGTTGAAGGACGACTTAACGTATGAGGAGAAGCCAGTCAAGATTCTCGATTATGCCAGCAGAGTTACCCGCAGCAAGGTTATCAAGTTTTGCAAAGTTCAGTGGAACCACCACTCAGAGGATGAAGCCACCTGGGAAAGAGAAGAAGATTTGCTCAAGGACCACCCTCACCTATTTTCTAGCCAACCCGAATCTCGAGGGCGAGATTCATTTTAAGGGGGTAGGTTTGTAACATCCCAAATTTGCAATTTGGAATGTTATACACTAGATCATCATGCATAGCATATTTTCTTGCATTTTGGTCGATCCTAGAAATTTCACGCAACTCAAGGACCTTCGGAGAGAGTTGGAGATTTCGTTATTTTCATATTTGAGAGTTTTCTCAAATTTGAAAAGAGGATCATTTGATTTATTTATTTCATCTTCAATTATTTTTCCAATATAAAAAAAATGAGAGAGGGAATAATATGACTTTCCCAAAGTTAGGAAAAATGAAGATCTAATGAATAAATCAAATTTTGGTTTTGCCGGAGTTTTGTTTGCTTTTTATTTGGATAGGGAAAAATGCGCGTTTTCAAAAATTGCATTTTAGGCCCGGAGAAAAGTTCATTTTGTTTGACTCATTTTTAGGAGTCAGGGAAAATTTACTTTAGATTTTTTCGGAGTTCGTTTAGTTTTCTTTTCTTTTGTTTTTCTGCGCGCGTAACCATTTTAAAAAAAGAGACCGCAGGGCCCGCCTGGGCCAAGGGCCCAGCCGGCCGGCCCAGCCGCCCCGTGCGCCAGGCGTAGCCTCCAGCCCCGCCGCCTGCCTTGCGCCGCCCCTAGGCCGAGTCCTAGTAGGACTCTAACCCCCCCTCCTATTGCTTGCCCCCTCCCCCAAGAAACCCCCCACCTATATAAATACCCCCATAACCCCCCCTCTCCCCACACCACCCCAAGCCCCAAGCCACCGCCGCCTATAGCCGCCTTAGCCGCGCCGCCGCCGCTGGAGCCCCTCGCCGGAGCCTCGCCGGAGGTAGCCCCGCGCCGCGCCTCTTTTTCTTTCCCCTGTTCGGTTTTTCTTAAAAGAACCGTTCCGTTTCTTTTCCGTTTTCTTTCCGGTTTTTCTTTTCGGTTTCTTTTCCGAAAACCCTAGATCGGTTTTCGTTCTTCTTTTGGACCGTTCGTCTCAACGAACGTGATCACCGATTATTCCTGGTTAACGAACGTCCGTTCGTTTAAGCGTTCATCTCTTTCTTTTCGTCGCATTTATTCCGTGATCGTGATCTCAGATCCGATCTTCGTTCTAGTCTTTCTTCTCGCTCGTTTATCGGAATCAGGTGATTCAAGCGCCTGGAGTTTCGTTTCGAAACCGCCATTCCGACTAATCAACTTGAACAAGTTTTTGCCACAATAAAATTTGACCTAGTTTCAACCTGCTAGAACCGAGTTGTTTTCTTCCGCCGTTTGTTTTCTGTTTCTTTGTTCGGTTCGTTCTTTCTTTACAACCGGAGTTCTTAAGTTGAACTTTCTGGTTCGTTCTCTTGTTCGAGTTTTACCTGTGCATTAGATGAGTACTTATTGTGTGCTTGTTGTTTGTCTGTGATAGATCACCCGGATTGCGCCGCTTGTTACTTCGAAACCCTAGGTCTCGCGGTTCATCAGCAAGGCAAGTAACACTTTGATCATACCTTTTCTACAACCCATATTTTATTGCATTAGATCAATCCTCTCACATTGCATGATTAGGATCTAATTAAATTGTGGGATGGGAAGTAGATGAGGTAGTACCTATTACCTGTATTATTATGAAACCTTTGGGAGTTGCTTCTACGCTTGCTTATTATGCCATGCTATGCTAGTAGACGTGGATTGGGTGAGTGATATCCATGACAGATGTGAGATTGATAATTTAATGGTTTACCTAAGGTGGCAACTTAAACACACATCTGGGTGGATTGAGGCACCTGATGTCTATCAGGACTTGCCTGTTTTTATTTCGGACCGCCACCCAAGCTCAAAGGGATCATAAGATCATTCATGCTAGTAACTTCCGTGTGCAGCCACAAGCCATTATGGGCTCTGGCATAGTTGACTAAGTCGTGCGAACTCTTACAGGGTAGACTAGCAGATGTAGGGGAAAGTAGGTGTACCGGTCTATCCATCGTAAGGTGCTAGCGCTTCTGAAAGACTGTGTCTCGGTCATCCGTTTCTCAAACACCATGTAGTGCGAGAATCCAAACGGAGGCGATCGAGTCTTGTGGGGAAAAGTGCGCAAACCTCTGCAGAGTGTAACAAACTAATCATGATTAGCCGTGTCCCCGGTTATGGACAACTTGAGTATCTAGTACTTGAATATCATGTGAATCTCAACATGTTACTCTAATTAATATTAATGGGTTTTAATTACTTAATTGGGATCGGAATGCTATCAACCATTCTCGATGTTTAACAACTACCATGATAGTTAAATAAATTTATTCCTTTGCAGTAGGGAAAAACTGGCTTTACGCAAAACTGTAACCATAGAGCTTTCCACCAGCCATATATGCATGTAGTATAGCTGTTTCATTCCATTACTCTCTATGTGTTACATTGCCAGCATATTCCATGTGCTGACCCGTTTTCGGGCTGGAACTTCTCATGTTGCAGACTTTTCAGACGACGAGTAAGGTGCTTTTAGGTCATGGTTCTATACTCAGTGATGCCGTTGGAGTTAATGGACCCATTTATCTTCCGAGTTTTCCGCTGTTATCGTTATTAGATGGCCTTAAGCCATATTTATTGTAGTAAGTTCTGTTTGAGACAACGATGTAATAAGTGTGTGATTGCCACTCTGCTATAAATCCTTCGATGTACTGTGTGGTGTCAGCATTACTGATCCAGGGATGACACCGGAGCACAGTAGACTTGATCCATTCGGGTCGGGTCGCTACACTTGAAGGGTCTATCCGCTTGTGGTCGAAGCTTGGACTTGCATTCTTGTGGAAAGCGATCCTTGCAAAGGTGTTGCCACACGAGATCACCAATGTTGAAGACCATAGGGCGCTTGTTGTAGTTGAGCTTGGACGCAAGGCGTTGAACTTGGCGCTCGATGGTGTTCCTTGTGTCTTCATGCACCTTCTTGAGATGTGTTCCTCTTGCGCTAGCATCCAAATTGATGCGCTCTTGGAGTGGTAGAGGGAGAATCTCCAATGGTGAAAAAGGGTTGAAGCCATAGACAACCTCGAATGGGGACTTGCCGGTTGTTGAGTGTCTTGCTCGGTTGTAGGCAAACTCGACGATAGGTAGGCACTCCTCCCACTCCTTGATGTTCTTATTGATGAGTACTCGAAGTAGAGCGGAGAGTGTGCGGTTAGTAACTTCCGTTTGGCCATCGGTTTGTGGATGATACACCATGGAGAAAAGTAGCTTGATTCCGAGCTTGGCGCATAGGGTCTTCCAAAAGAAGCTAAGGAACTTGACGTCGCGGTCTGAGATGATAGTCTTTGGCACTCCATGTAGAAGCAATATTTCCCTACAAAAGAGATTAGCAACATGTGAAGCATCGTCTATCTTGTTGCAAGGAATAAAATGTGCCATTTTTGAGAAACGGTCCACAATGACAAATACCGAATCTTTCCCATTTCGAGTCCTAGGCAAACCAAGTACAAAGTCCATGCTAATGTCTTCCCATGGTTGATATGGAATTGGTAGAGGCATATAAAGGCCATGGGATTGAGCTTTGGACTTAGCTTTGAGACATGTAGAGCATCGGTTGGTGAAGCGATTGACGTCACGAAACATCTTGGGCCAAAAGTAGTTCTTTGAGAGTGTGGCAAACGTCTTGTCTCGTCCAAAATGTCCCATTAAGCCTCCTCCATGAGATTCCTGCAAAAGCAACAAACGAAGAGAAGACTCGGGGATGCAAAGTTTGTTAGCTCTCATAAGATATCCATCTTTGATGTAATAGCGTTCCCAAGAGGTGTGCGGCAAACACTTGGCATAAGGAGTGGCAAAAGTAGGATCATGCTCATAGAAGTCTTTGATATGCTCAAAACCAATCCAATTCAAGTTGAGTGACAAGCATGCATATGCGAGAAAGGGCATCCGCTACAACATTTTCCTTACCGTTGATGTACTTGATGACATAAGGAAAAGACTAAATAAATTCACTCCATTTAGCATGACGCTTGTTCAACTTGGTTTGGCCCTTAAGATACTTGAGCGTTTCATGATCGGTATGAATGATAAACTCATGAGGGCGAAGATAGTGTTCACATTCATTCAAAACACGGACTAAAGCATATAGCTCTTTGTCATAGATGGGGTAATTGAGTTGCGCGCCGGAGAGTTTCTCACTAAAGTAAGCTATGGGGCGCTTCTCTTGTGTTAACACACCTCCTATGCCATTACCACTAGCATCACAATGAATCTCAAAGGGTTTTTTTCAAAGTTGGGTAATGCAATCACAGGGGCATGAGTAAGCAAATTCTTAAGCTCATTGAAAGCGGTATCTTGGGATGGTCCCCAAACAAATGGCACATTCTTCTTGCTCAAAGCATGCAAAGGCGAAGCAATGGTGCTAAAATCCTTCACAAAGAGACGATAGAAACCCGCAAGTCCAAGAAAGCTACGCACTTGTTGGAAATTGGTTGGTTGTGGCCAAGTCTTAATAGCATTGATCTTGGACTCATCAACATGAACACCCTTAGAGGAAAAAACAAAACCCAAGAAAACGAGCTTGTCAATGCCAAAAAGGCATTTCTCCATATTAGCATAGAGATGCTCTATTCGAAGAGTTTGCAAAATAGTTCGAACATGGGTGACATGATCTCTAAGAGATTTGCTATAAACAAGGATATCATCAAAGTAGACCACAACAAATATACCAATGTAAGGGCGAAAGACATGATTCATAAGACGCATAAAAGTACTCGGTGCTTCCGATAGACCCATAGGCATGACTAACCACTCATACAAGCCAAACTTGGTTTTGAAAGCGGTTTTCCATTCATCACCCTCTTGTATGCGGATTTGATAGTAACCACTCTTAAGATCAATTTTGGAAAATATAGTGGCACCGCTAAGCTCATCAAGCATATCATCAAGGTGTGGAATGGGATACCTATAGCGAACGGTGATAGCATTGATAGGTCTACAATCGGAGCACATGCAAAAGCTACCGTCTCGTTTTGGCACAAGAATGACCTAGACGGCACAAGGGCTCAAACTTTCACGCACATGTCCATGGTCTATGAGATGCTTTACTTGCCTTTGTATTTCTTTGGTTTCTTCGGGGTTGACGCGATAAGGAGCTTTGTTCGGAAGCGGTGCTCCGGGGATGAGGTCGATGCGGTGCTCAATGCCTCGTAGTGGAGGTAGTCCCGGAGGTAGCTCGTCGGGGAAAACATCATGAAATTCCTGCAAAAGACAAGACAACACTAGAGGAAGAGTGTGAGAAGTGTTAGTTTGTGGTGCATTGTCCTTGCACACAAGGACGTAGTGTAGGACACTCGATGGGTTCTCACACACTCCTATTATCTCACTTTTGGTGGCAAATAGGACTAAGTTCTTCTTTTCTCTCATCGTGGAGGTGTTCGATTTGGGCTTGTGGCGCTCACTCTCTCTTTGGTGGCTCGCTCGCTCACTATTATCTCCACGATGGGTGGCTTGCTTGTCGGCGATCACTTGGCTTGGCGACATTGGACGAAGGACGTACTCCTTGCCCTTCATCTTGAAGATGTAGTGGTTCGTTCGGCCGTTGTGGATGACTCCTCTATCAAATTGCCATGGGCGTCCAAGGAGAAGATGGCAAACGGTCATTGGAACGACGTCGCACTCCAAGGTGTCTTCGTAGGCGCCAATTTTGAAGGAGACTTGTACTAGATGCTCGACTTGGATAGTGCTGGAGTCGCTAAGCAATTGCACTTTGTATGGATGTGGATGCTTCGTCTTGGGCAATTGGAGCTTGGAGCAAAGTTCTTCACTTGCGAGATTATGACAACTCCCTCCATCGATGATGACCTTGATGGATCGTCCATTGATGCCGGCCTTGGTGTGGAATATGTGGCATCTTTGGTCTTCTTCTTGGTGATGTTGGAGAGTCAAGACCTTGGAGACAACAAGGGCGGGACTTGAATCTTCATCGCAAAAGACTTGTTCCTCTTCATTGTTCACTTGCCAGTGCATGGCGACTTGCTCAAGAGCGTCCATTACTCGTTCACTCATCAAGTTGTAGGTGCTGTCATCGTTGAGGATCATGGTTCACTTGTTGGTGCACTCATAGGACTTGTGGCCTTAGCCTCTGCATGTGAAGCATTTGAAGGAGCTCTTCTTGACGGTCTCATCGGTTGGAGTGGATGATGATGAAGCTCTCGGCTTGAAGTTGCTCGTAGTAGTAGGATGACTTGGAGTTGATGAAGCTTTCTTGGAACTTGACTTGTCGAAGTTGCTTGTAGAAGGCTTGATAGACGGTCGTGGAGTCGTTGAAGCTTAGTTGTTGGAGAAGCCGTACGACTTGGATGAGAACTTGGCATACTTGAAATCATCTTGCACTTGGCGTTCCACTTTGGTAGCTTGGTGCACTAGCTCGATGAGGTTTGAGTATGGTTGGAAGTCGACGATCTTCTTGATGGGATGATTGAGTCCATTCAAGAAACGTGCCATAGTTTGCTCATCGTCTTCCGTGACATTGGCTCGTATCATGGCTATCTCTATCTCCTTGTAGTACTCTTCAACGCTCTTGGTTCCTTGCTTTAGTAGTTGGAGTTTCTTGAAGAGGTCGCGGTTGTAGTAGGTAGGCACAAAGCGAGCTCTCATGACATCCTTCATTTGCGCCCAAGTAGTGATGGGTGGTTCACCTCTTGCCTCTCGGTGCTCGATAACTTGTTCCCACCAAATGAGGACATAGTCTTGGAACTCAAGGGATGCCATTGCGATCTTCTTCTCTTCTTCATAGTTGTGCAAGCGTAAGATTTTGTCGACCTTCAATGCCCATGATAGGTACTCTTCGGGATCATTGCTTCCATTGAACTTGGGCATGGTGAACTTGAGCTTTCTGTGGCGTTGCTCTTCATTGTGTTGGGGTCGGGGATGATGACGTCCATGTTGTTGATGATTGTCAAGCTCATGTCGCTCTTGGTGAGGAGGGTTGTCAACCTAATGTTGCTCTTGTCGTGGAGGATTTCCAATGTCGTCATGCTCTTGATGAACTTGATGTTCTTGGCGAGCTTTTGGAGGAGCTTGTCAAGCTCAAGGAGGAACTTGAGGAACTTGACGATGCACGCGAGCTTGAAATCTTTGTTCTTGAACTTCTTCGCGAAGTGCTTCTTCTTGTTCACGAGCTTGTCGGCCTCGGTCGGCTACTGCTCGACTTGAATCTCAGAGGGCTTGTCGTGCCACAAGTGCTTGAGCTTCACGGAGTTGTTGTTCTTGGCGTTGTGCCTCAACATCTTGTGCAACTTGGTGTAGACGTGCTCGCTCTTCCTCTTCATGTTGGCATTGTCGTTGCCGTTCTCGTGCTAGCGCAAAAGCCTCTTGGGTTTGACATCGTCGGAGCTCTTGAGAGTCGGTGTCACGTAGAGGATTGAGGCTTTCTTGATGATCGTTGCGCACGGCACGGCGTAGAGTGTTCGATGTCAGTGTACTTGAGCCAGAGAGAGTGAAGTCGGAGTGGCAACTTGAAAGGCTCATTCTTGAAGTGGAAGAAAAGCGGTTGAGCAACAAAGCGTGAATCTCGTCCATTCTTGCGTCATTCTCTTGCTTGTGATCGTCGAGCTTGTGGTCGAAGTAGTCCCTTGTACGTTGCTCGGAGAGTCGCAAGTCGGCGGCGAGGTTGTCGATGCATTCACTCATAGCTTGTTGCTCTTGATGCAAAGCACATTGTGCACCAAAGAGGTGACTCTTGGTGACGTAGGAGTTCTTGTCGTCGTCTTGCTCCATGAAGAGTGGGTTGGTAGAAGTACTTGGCCTATCCATCATTCCAAGACAAATGTGAGTGGTAGAAAGAGAAGAACGAATACCAAATGTACCTTGACCGAAGTTGAAAGTGGATCAATGATCACTTCAATGTAGGACAAGGAAATAACACAATTGGTACTAGCTCTTGTCAGTTTCTCACACCTACACAAGTAAAATCTTATGGTGGAGCTTGGTTAGGATGGTAGCACAAAATTTGATGCAATTGTAAGTGAGCTTCAATAATGTTGGAAAAGATTCGCAAGATGCAATGTAACAAGTAGACCAAGCATATAAGGTACACGGAAACACACACGCAAAAAGATAAGTGGGGTCGTGCAACCAAGGGTGAGCCAAAATGTGGAATCCAAAAAAATGCTCTTGTTGCACAACACTAGAGAGACGCTAGCACGATTGCACAATCAGCGGTGCACAACCTACTTAGCAAAAATGCAACGACTTCTATCCCAAGTATGCTCTATGCAAGGTGTTTCTATGATATGATCCAAGATGATCTAGTATGACAATCTTAATGTTGTATGATGCTATTGTTCTTGCTTAAAAGCTCTTTGCTTATCTTTCCTCTTTGCTTAAAATCTTGGTTAGCTCTTTGATGTTTGAGCTCTTTTCTCATGCAATGCTTGACGAACCAAGATAGCAATTGTGTATGCGATGACAACTTTGTGACACAAGAGATGATACCAAGATATGAAACAATGATGTATGTATGCTATGGGAAGTATGATCAATAATGTGCACAAGTCTCATTGCCGGCAATACTCAATGGCTAGTCTCGATGGGTAAGCAACGCAAAGGAGTAAGGCTATGATGTCTATCAATGTAATGGCAAGAGTGATATGTCCAATACCAAGACGAGGTTACTGTTCTTTGGTTCCACGTCCGTAAGCAAGAACGGATGACAGTGATCCAATCACGAATATCAAGATGTAGTCGAGGTGGTCGTTGTTGATGACGCGTCCATGGCGAAGATGAGCAGCGGTGATGTTGATGTCGAACCGTACCTAGATAGCCGAAACACAACAGGATACGGTACCGCAACTCAAATTCTCAAAGATCGAAGTAGCAAACGTGTCGGAGAGCAAAATGGGTAAGCAATGGTGGTGGTATGCAGAAGTGGGGATGGTGTATAGTGGTAGGAGTGCGTATGCGGAAATGTGGGGCGGTGGTGGTGACTATACTGAAAAAAATTCAGTTTCGTCAGGGTCGGTCGGACGTCCGGGCTAGGCCGGTCGTCGGACGTCCAGGCTGGGTCGGACGTCCGGTGCCTGGGCGAAAATCGGGCATGGGATGAACTTCACGTGTTTGTGACGGGGATGACGAAAATGGTCAAATCCAGAGGATTTTATGGATGGAAAGGGTGGGGAAAGGGGGGAAAAGCTAGATCCACTCAAAACAAAGCAAATCCATGGATCCAAACCAACAAAATCTCAACACACTAACAAACTACAAAAAAATTTGGGGCTATTTTTGTGGGGAATTTTCGAATTAGGACGAAAAACAACAAAAACTAGGCTAGAAACACAACGGGGAGGCTCCGAAATCGTGATCAACGTGGCTCTAGATACCAAGATGATGTAGGGTGGAACCCTAGTCGGCTGATCTTTCACGAAAGGAGCGGATCCCACGATGAACACAGAGAACACGAGGAGGGAAACAAGGGAAATCACAAGGGGAAACACAAGAGGAACACTCAAACTAACAAGAACAAGTCACAAAAGTGCTAGATCCTCGAATACATAAGAGAAGATACACGACCAAAGTCAACCACTGACGATACACGGTAACCGGTCTTCTCCATGAGGAGGTCTTGAGTTCTTCCCTAAAGAGGGTTCTTGAATCCGCTTGGCGGATCTTCTCCGGTGGAGGCTCGAATCTCTGAGGAGAAGGTAACCAAGTGGATGAGCAAAGCTCTCACACAAAATATGAGCTAATCCTTTGCTAACCCTAGAAAGTTGGACGAGGTGGAGTATATATAGTCCTAGTGCAAAAGAGGGGGGGCGAAGGGGTACATGGGCTGCGGCCCAACACGAAACGGTGCACAGGCGTCGGACGTCCGGGAGTCACCGGTCGTCCGGAGGCTTGTGAGGGTCCGGACGTCCGGTGCATGTTGGACGTCCATAGATTCGGTTCAGGTGGTCTTCGGTCGGACGTCCGGTCGGGGTCGGTCATCGAGGAGCGTCGGTCATCCGGGTGGCGTCGGATGTCCGTTTGTTTTGGCTCGGGTGTGGTAATGTCGGTCGTCCGGAGGAGGCCGGACGTCCGGAGCCTGGAGGTCGTCGGACGTCCGGGGTTCGTCGGTCGTCCGGAGCCTAGAGACTTTGAGTAGTTCTTCTTCTTCGCCTCCGTCTTCACGTCCATCTTCCTCTTCTTCTTCTCCTTGATCCTTAGCTTCTCCATGATACCTGAGAATGCACAAAGTGTCTGTATGAGGTAGTAGCCATGTCTCATGTGCATCAAAGTGGAAATGTGAGAGGAGATATGTCACCTCGGTTTCAAGGGCTCTTGCACGTGCTCGTGTCATGGGTCCAAGAGGGGTCGTAGGAGATGTAGTTGGGTCCATGGGGATGGCCTTGGGATGCTCCGCATCGTTGGTGCTTCTTCAGAACCTTCAATAATCTTTCTTCTTCATGTTCTGAAAGGTTAGCACTAATAATAATAGGATATATCTTTTCCTCGTCAAGATAAGCATATTTCAAAGTGTCTGGTAATTGTTTTAATTCAAACATAGGATCACCTTTAGGTGGAGGAGGACCTCCTAGAGTTTCAATAGGCAAATTGTGTTTAAGCAGAGGTTGTTGTTCAAAGAAAAAAAATTTCTATCTCATTTCTTTCATGCAGATACATATCATTTTCATGGTCTAGCAAATATTGTTCTAGTGGATCAGTAGGAGGCATGAAAATAGAAGCAAGACCAATTATTTCATCCTTACTAGGCAATTATTTCTTATGATGCTTTCTACTAAACTTAGAAAAAATTAACTCATGGGACTCATCACCAAAACTAACAACGACAGTTTGTTTCTCACAATCTATTTTATCACTAACGATGTTCAAGAAAGGTCTACCAAAGATAATGGGACAAAAGTCATCTTGTGGGGAACCAAGAACAAGAAAATCAGTAGGGTATTTTATTTTCCCACACAAGACTTCAACATCTCTAACAATTCCAAGTGGTGTGATGGTGTCTCTATTAGCAAGTTTAATAGTAACATCAATTTCTTGATACAAGGTAAAAGGAATAGCACTCACGCTAGAACCTATGTCACATAAACCATGATAACAATGATCTCCTATTTTGACTGAAACAACAGGCATGCCAACAACAGGCCTATGTTTATCTTTTTCATCGGGTTTGGCAATTCTAGCAGCTTCATCACTAAAGTAAATAGCATGCCCATCTAAATTTTCTAACAGGATATCTTTAACCATAGCAACACCAGGTTCTACTTTCATTTGTTTAGCATGTTTGGGTGCTTTAATATAACTTTTATTGACCACAATTGAAACTTTAGAATGTTCCTTTATCCTAACAGGGAAAGGTGGTTTTTCAATATAAGTAGTAGGAACAACTAGATCAACATTATAAAGAATAGCTTCATGTTTTGCTAATACCGGTTCTTTAATTTCTTCTTTAATAGGTGGGTGATATTTGAACCACTTCTTTTTAGGGAGATCAGCATGAGTAGCAAATGATTTTAAAAGGAGGCTACTATCTCAGAGTCAAGTCCATATTTAGTGCTAAACTTTTGAGAAGCATTAGTATTCATAAAAGATTTAACACAGTCACACTTAAGCTTAATACCTGACTCTTTACCTTCATCGAGTTCCCAATCTTCAGAGTTGCATTTAATTCATTCTAAAAGATCCCACCTGAATTCAATAGTATTCTTCATAAAGGAACCAGTACAAGAAGTATCAAGCATGGATTGATCATCATGAGAAAGCCGAGCATAAGAATCCTGAATAATAATTTCTCTTAAGAGCTCGTGATTGGGGCTTGAATATAACATTGACTTAAGCCTCCCCCAAGCTAGAGCAATACTTTCTCCTTCACGAGGCCAAAAACTATATATATAATTCTGATCACGATGAACTAGATGCATAGGATAAATTTTTGGGTGAAATTCCAATTTCAATCGATTCCAATTCCAAGATCCAATATCATCGCATAGCCTATACCATGACAATGCTTTTTCCTTCAAAGATAAGGGGAAACCATCTTCTTAGCTTCATCTCCGGGTAAACTTGCAAGCTTAAATAATCCACAAATTTCATCCACATATATCAAGTGCATATCAGGATGTTCGGCTCCATCTCCTGCATAAGGATTAGCTAGTAGTTGTTCTATCATACCCGAAGGAATTTCATAACCATTATTTTTAGTAGGTGCAGTAGGTTGAGGGATAAATAATTGTGGTTCCGGTCGAGGTGAAGATACCCCTAACAAACCCCTCAAAAGATTGTTCTCCATAGTAACAAGTGAGAATAAATTTTAGCATGTAGTAATAATTTTTCCTTACAGATTTCCACTTACCAAGAGCGCATCACTCCCCGGCAACGGCGCTAGAAAAGAGCCTTGATGACCCACAAGTATAGGGGATCGATCTTAGTCCTTTCAATAAGTAAGTGTGTTGAACCCAACGAGGAGCAGAAGGAAATGACCAGTAGTTTTCAGCAAGGTATTCTCTGCAAACACTAAAATTATAAGTAACGAGTAGTTTGATAGCAAGATAATTTGTAACGAGCAAGTAGCGATAATGGTAACAAAAGTGCAGCAAGGTATCTCAATCCTTTTGAGGCAAAGGACAGGCCAAAATGGTCTCTTATGATAAGCAAAGCGTTCTTGAGGGTACATGGGAATTTCATCTAGTCACTTTCATCATGTTGGTTTGATTTGTGTTCGCTACTTTGATAATTATACATGTGGGTGGACCGGTGCTTAGGTGCTGTTCTTACTTGAACAAGCCTCCTACTTATGATTAACCCCCTTGCAAGCATCTGCAACTACGAGAACAATATTAAGAATAAATCTAATCATAGCATTAAACTTTTGGACCCAAATTGGTCCATTATGGAATAGCGCATAAACTAGGGTTTAAGATTCTGTCACTCTCGCAACCCATCATCTAATAACTACTCCACAATGCATTCCCTTAGGCCCAAATATGGTGAAGTGTCATGTAGTCAACATTCACTTGACACCACTAAGGGAATCGCAACATACATACCCACTACTGCATGATGGTCCAAACGCGACAGTCAAATCAGACCCTTCGACGAAACTGTGTGCGATGCCATAATCGCAAAATGGTGGTGTAAAAAAAACCATGAAAAAAGGTGCAAAACGTTTGTGATGACAGATGCACCAAACACGGTTTAGATTTTAGTTGCGTGTGTGATGCAAGGCATACGGTTCAGTTCAATTAACTATTTGCGATGAGGAGGAACAAAAGAAACGGGAAGCCAGATGAAGGTGTGTGCGATCGATACGTCTCTAATGTATCTATAATTTATGAAGTATTCATGCCAATATATTACCATTCTTGGGTGTTTTACAATCATTTTATAGCAACTTAATATCATTTTTTGGGACTAACCTATTGACCCAGTGCCCAGTGCCAGTTGCTATTTTTGCTTGTTTTTTACATCACAGAAAATCAATATTAAACGGAGTCCAAACACCGCAAAACTTTTTGTGGATTTTTTATGGACCAGAAGACTCTCGATGGGCCAGAGCAGCACTTGGGGGGGGCCCGAGGGGGGCACAACCCACCAGGGCGCGCTAGGGCCCCCTGGCGCGCCCAGGTGTGTTGTGCCCACCTCAGTGGCCTCCCGTACCCCTTCTTTGCACTACAAATTCCCAAATATTCCGAAACCCCTTGGGGTTAACCTAGATCAGAAGTTCTGCCGCCGCAGGGCTCCATAGCCACCGAAAACCAATCTAGACCCGTTCCGGCACCCTGCCGGAGGGGGGAATCATCTCCGGTGGCCATCTTCATCATCTCGGCAGCCGCCACGATGAGGAGGGAGTAGTCCACCCTCGGGGCTAGGGTTTGTACCGGTAGCTATGTGTTTAATCTCTCTCTCTCTCGTGATCTATATCACGGGCTTTGTTAATATAGATGGATCATATGGATGTTTCTTCCCTCTATACTCTTGTTGTGATGAATTGAATCTTTACCCTTTGAAGTTTTGTCTTGTCGGATTGAATGCTCAGATTTGAGAACACATGATGTATGTCTTGCAGTATGAATACTTGAGGTGACAATGGGGTATCATATTGATTCACTTGATATACGTTATGGCACTCAACTTGTGGATTCCCGCAGTGATATTGGGGTAATCTATGCATAGGGGTTGATGCATGTTTTTATTATCTTTTCTTCGATAGAAACTTTGGGGTCTCTTTGTAGTTCTTTGTGTGGATTGAGTATTATGAATATGAATATGCTTTGGTGTTATTCTAGTATGAACTCTAGGATAGATCGAACGGAGGAAATAGCTTTGTGTTATTTTAGTACGAACTCTTGAATAGATTGAGCGGAAAGAATAGCTTTGAGGTGGTCTCGTACCCTACAAACAATTTCTATCTTTTGTTCTCCGCTAATAGGAACCCGGGAGTGATTCTTTGTAGCACTTTGAGGGACAATTATATGATCCAACTATGTTAGCACTGTTGAGAGGTTGCACTAGCAAAAGTACGGACCCTAGGCCTCATTTTTAAGCATTGCAATACCGTTTTTGTGACCGTTTACTATTTGCTACCTTGCTGTTTTTATTTATTCAGATTATAAAAATATATTTCCACCATCCATATTACACTTTTATCACCATCTCTTCACCGAACTAGTGCACCTATACAATTTGCCATTGTATTGGGTATGTTGGGGACACAAGAGATTTCTTGTATTTGGTTGCAGGGTCGTTTGAGAGAGACCATCTTCATCCTACACCTCTCATGGATTGATAAACCTTAGGTCATCCACTTGAGGGAAAATTGATACTGTCCTACAAAACTCTGTGCTTGGAGGCCCAACACATGTCTACAAGAATAAAGTTGCGTAGTAGATGTCAAGCTTGTCGGGGGAAACGACACCTACGGGATCACGAGGAATCCATTTTTGCTACGGTTGGCGGGCGCGGGTCTGTGGAAAGAGCGGGATTGAGAGATCAACGCAGGGGGATTATCCAGGTTCGGGCCGCAAGTGATGCGTAATACCCTACTCCTACTGGTTTCTATTTATTTGGTGTTCTTGGACTAGCTACAAGGCGTGCAGGGTCCAAAAAATTAGAATCCTTTCTCAGTACACTGCGGACCTCCTTTTATAGTCAAAGGGGCTGCCACAGTGGCACACAGGAGGTGGAAAGCTATACAGTAGTCGAGTCTATCTCCTGGCACCGTAGGACAAGCGCATTTAATGCGTCGCGGACGTGCCCTTCTAGCTTTATCGAGGGCGACAAGGAAGCTCATCCCAGCTTTCGCCGCCTCGCCTGGCTTCGACGTGTGTCCAAACTGACGAGGCATGTAGCGCCACGCTGGCTGGCTGCTGAGTTGGTGCAGTGGCAGAGTCTTCACGAAGATCTGCATGCCACCACGCAGGTGCTTGCCGAGTCGGCCTAGAGGCTGCACGTTGCCACGCAGGTGCCTGCCTAGCTGGTGGACTGGCAGCTGCATGGGAACGACGGTGGAGTCTTGGCAGATGTGGGACTAGATGCGGCCCCGCGGATGTTTTCGGCAAGAGTCTTGCCGGGGTGTAACATCCCAAAATTCTAAATTTTGGAATGTTATAAACAAATAGATAGATTTGATTGATTGGTTGATTGATTGTCTGAAAGTGAGTGAAATTCGAAACTTTTTGAAAGTTAAATGAGAGGGAATAAAAGGACTTTCCCAAACTTTCACCTTTTTCTTTTGATCCCCGAGAATTCAAATTCTTTTCATCACAAAACCCTGGAGAGAAGATGACATGACTTCTTCCATTTATTTAAATGACATGGGGTGTTGAAAATATTTGAATTTCATTTGGAAAATATTTCCAATTCTGAAACTTTACGCAACTCAATGACCCACGGAGAGAGTTGGGGATTTTGTTATTTTCATATTTGAGTTTTCTCAAATGTTGAGAATAGGATCATTTGATTTTATTTATTTTATCATCAATTATTTCTATTACAAAAATATGAGAGAGGGAATAAAATGACTTTCCCCAAATAAAGAAATATTGAGGATTTAATAAAAAAATCAAAGAAGATTTTTATTCCGGAGTTTTTCGGTGTTTTATTTGAATTTAGAAAAAATGTGCCTTTTTCAAAATTGCATTTAGGGCCCAAATAAATGTTCAACTTGTGCGGCTTGACTTTAGAAGCCCGAGAAAATTTATTTCGGAATTTTTGGAGTCCGTTTAGTATTTCTTTTTATTTTTCTTCCAAGCGGAATAATTAAAAAAAACGAACCGACTTCGGGCCGTACCCGAGCGGGACACCGCCCGGGGGCAGCCATTAAATAGCGCCGCCTCGAGCCGCCCCAGCCCATTAGCCCCGCCTCGATCCGCGCGCGCCGCCGGAGCCGCCGCCGCCGACGATCCCGCCGCCCGAGGTTCGTCGCGCCTCGATTTCCGTGTCAAAAAAAGAGAAAAAAAATCGGCGTTCGTCGTTTTTCTTTTTCTCGGATTAAATCCGTGATTTTTCTGATCGCGATTCCTGATCCGATTTTCGTTTTAGTTTAACTTTTTGCTCGTTTATCGGAATCAGGCGATTCAAGCGCCTAGAGTTTCGTCTCGAAACCCTCTATCCGTTTAACCAACTTAAACAAGTTTTTGTTACTGTAAAATTTGCCCTAGATCCAGATTACTAGAATGAAGTTGTTTTCTTTCGCCGTTTGTCTTTCGTTGCTTCGTTCGATTTGATTCCTTTTGCCAACCGGAGTTCTTAAGTTGAACCTTCTGGTTAGATCTCTTATTTGAGTTTTACCTATGCATTAGTTGAGTACTTATTGTATGCTTGTTTGTTTGTCTGCGATAGAATACCCGGAGTGCGCAGCCTGTTACTTCGAGTCGTTAGGTTTCGCGGATCATCAGCAAGGCAAGTAACACTTTGATCATACCTTTTCTACTACCCAGTTTTATTGCATTAGATCAATCCTCACACATTGCATGATTAGGATCTAATTAAATTGTGGGATGGGAAGTAGATGAGGTAGTACCTATTACCTGTTTATTATCAAACCTTTGGGAGTTACTTCTACGTTTGCTTATTATGCCATGCTATGCTAGTAGACGTGGATTGGGTGAGTGAAATCCATGACAGATGTGAGATTGTTAATTAATGGTTTATCTAAGGTGGCGACTTAAACACACATCTGGGTGGATTGAGGCACCTGGGTATTCCAGGACTTGCCTGTTTTCTTTGGACCGCCACCCAGGCTCAAAGGGATCATGAGACTATTCATACTAGAAACTTCCGTGTGCAGCCACAAGCTATTATGGGCTCTAGCATAGTTGACTAAGTTGTGCGAACTCTTACAGTGGTAGACTAGCAGATGTAGGGGATGTAGGTGGTACGGTCTACCCATCGTAAGGTGCTAGCGCTTCTGAAATACTATGTCTCGGTCATCCGTCTTCTCAAACACCATGTAGTGCGAGAAACCAAACGGAAGGAGATCGAGTCTTGTGGGGAAAAGTGCGCAAACCTCTGCAGAGTGTATAAACTAATCATGGTTAGCCGTGTCCCCGGTTATGGACATCTTGAGTATCTAGTACTTGGATTATCATGTGAATCTCATCATGTTACTTTAAATTAATTTTGTTGGGTTTAATGATGTTACTTAATTGGGATTGAGAATGCTGTCAACCATTCTCAATGTTCAACAACCACCATGATAGTTAAATAAAAATTTATTCCTTTGCAGTAGGGAAAAATTGGCATTTTGCAAAAACATATAACCATAGAGCTTTTCCACCAGCCATATATGCATGTAGTGATAGCCATTGTTCATCATTCTCTATGGTGTGAATTTGCCAGTACATTCAATGTACTGACCCTCTGTGGCTGCAACGTCTCATGTTGCAGGGAATCTTACGACGAGTAAGTGATACGTTAGGGTTACGATTTCTACACTCAACTTTGCCGTTGGTGTTGATGGGAATCCACAACCATGTTACTTCCGCTATTTTGGATTGAGGTAATAGTATTTACGTTACTTTTTACATGTGATTTACCTCTGTTATAAATCCTCGAGTACTGTGTGTGTCAGCATACCGATCCAGGGATGACACTTAAGCACAGAGACTTGATCCATTCGGGTCGGGTCGCTACAAGATGGTATCAGAGCACATGTTGACTATAGGACGTGAGCCTAGAAACTGGCAAGCCCATAGCAAAGATTTTTCTCTACAACTTTCCCTTTCAAAAAGACCTTTTACCTCTCTTCTCTTCTGAGCTTATTCAAAAATTCCCTTTAGTGAGACCATACCCCTTTCCCCTTTTGACCACACGAAGATTCGACTGATGAGACCACTCCAAGAAGTACAAGATATCGGACAACTAAGACCACTTCGGAATGAAGAGTATTTTCCATGCATCTGAATAATGGAAACTACAACAGCTGAAGACTCCGAAGACTAGGAGAATTGGAGGCTATGAAGAATTTCCAGATTTGTATGACCTAATAAGACTCCCCTGATGGAACTTGACAGACTATGGAAGTTATCAATACCCGACATCAAGGTGTATCAGAGAAAGACCGGAGCATGGAGCATTAGAACTCAAAGTTTTGTCAAAGAAAACCCTAAGGCAGGAGATATCTACTATGGAATAATAGCTCATGGGGAATGACAAGAGCAGAAACACGGTTATCCGTGATGTCATCACCCGCTGATGCTATTGTCACCGTGCTGAGTTAAGCATGCATATGCATGGAAGGATTGAATGGTAGAAGGCTAATGAAGCATCTGTCAGCAAAAGATGAAGTTTTAGCCATAGCTAGTGTATCACCATGATTTGGAGTATTAGATCAAGGATTTTAAGATGGACCTGCAGGAAGCTATATTCGACAAAGAAGCATTCCGTGAAGAACTTAGGACCAAGGAGCTGAAAATAGCCAAGCTGGAGGAGCAAAACCTCGAGATACCGGAGATTCGTTAAGAACTGAAGGACAGCAGGATCATGGTTCATGTCAAGGATGTTGAAACCCGGAAGTTTGGAACGCAACTCCAGAATATTAAAGGACGTCATGAGAGACTTCGTGTCAACAGAGTTTATCTGGAAAAAGAACTTGAGAAAGACAAGCATGATCGGAAGAAGCCATTGGAGGCATGAACACGACTTGAAGAGTTTGGCGACATTGAAGATTTATTGACCTTTAGAAGACCAAACCCCTGTTATATACCTACGTTAGATGCGACGTTTGTGAGCTGTCATTTGTTTGATGTTTTTCCCGACAGCCACAAATAAAATATGTCTTTTCAAAACTTTTGTTTGTATTGTGTGTATCCCTCTCTCTCTCTCTCTCTCTCTCTCTCTCTCTCTTATCTTACCCCAAACCCATGGACCCAATAGAGGATGAATGGAGATGAGCTTGTATTTTCTGGACCGATGAGTCAGTTGGAGACAGACCGATGGATTCAGAACATGGAGAATCACATGGAGAATAACCCTATAGTCGGAAAGGATATGACCCAGCATGCTCTTCAGTGCTTTGAAAGAGGTGCTGCTACTTGGTGGAGGATGCACCAAACCATCAATGGATGGCAAGGAGTAACCACTTGGAAAGAATTTAAGTTGACTCTGCCAAAGTCTCGGCTTGTGTCCCAGAAATTGAAGCCTTATGGAAAGGATACGAAGAAATCTTGTGCATGCAAGATTTGTGGAGAAATAGGACACACCATAAAGAACACAAGGATGAATGCCCTAATTGTGAAGGAAGTCATCCAGTTGAAGAATGCCCAACTAGGCAGATTACTTGTTTCTTGTGTGAAGGGACTACCCACTATCCTGCTCAGTGTCACATTTACCCCATGGTACAACGAACCATCCAGCAGAAGAAAGAAGTAATGAAAGGAGCCCTCATGGAAATTTTAGAAGAAGTTGTGATGAAGGAAGAGATGGAGGACACATCTAAAGAAGACCCGAGTAAACCCTGCACTAAGTCTTGCTATTCATGTGGAGAAGAAGGACACATCTCCCAAAATTGTTTGAATGGGGATCAAGTAGAATTCCCGACAAAGGAAGTAGAATATGACCCACAAGAAATAGAAGCCATGATTGGCATGAAAAAGTCCAGGAAGAGAAGCAGATTGGATTCCAGGAAGGACCTGAGTCATATCACCTGTTATAGGTGCAAGGAGTCAGGGCACTACCTCAATAGTTGCCCAAAAAGGAAACCTCGAGACTTGTCAGAAGTGATATGTTTTCGTTGTAATGGAGCAGGGCACTTTGCCAGAGAATGCCCCAAGGAGAAGGAAACTTGTGCTAGATAGTTGAGTTTGCAACAAAAGAAATGGACTAGTAGACGTGAGAACATTTTCTTGAGGTGTTGATGAGACATGTAATGGAAAAGCGAGAGATTGTAATCACTTGAGAATGAATAAAGTTAGCATCGTTGGTACTGATATGGATTTTATGAGTTGTTACTCAATGAAGAAGAATTTTGGCCATTCTGACGATATGAGAAATATGGTCTATGGAAGATTTGTGCATTTTAAGGGTGGTAGTACCCTGTAAGAACCGTTGACCCTTGGAAAAGATAAGGATACTCCACTGAGTGGATTTCAGACAAAATGCATACGAGTTTTGTCTCGATATGTCTGATGCCCCAAGAGTATGTGGGATGAAGTTGGAGACTGTCAGTTGTTTGGACCAAATGTTATCAAGGAGTCAGAAGAGAATGTTAAGTTGATTCGAGATAGACTGAAGGTAGCTCAGTCCAGGCAGAAGAGTTATGCAGACTTAAAAACTCAAGGAGGTAGTCTATGAAATTGGAGACAGAGCATGTCTTCGTGTGTTCCCTCTGTGAGGAGTTAAACGAATTGGAGTTAAGGTAAAGTTAGCCCCGAGATTTGTAGGACCATACCGAGTTTTGGAGCGTATGGGAGAAGTGGCCAACAAGTTGGAGTCACCTGAAGGACCGTCATGAGTTCATGATGTGTTTCACGTTTCCCAGTTGAAGAAGTGCCATGCAGAGATGGCCAATATTACCCTGTAAGGACGCTTGACCCTGGAAAGGATAATGATGTTCCAGGAAGTGGAATATGGACTTCATAAGTATAAGTTTTTATCTCGGTATGAGGGATATCCCACGAGGATGAATAGATAAATTACTATTGGATATAAAGGAGGTATGATGTCGGAAATATGGATCAATGGAAACTCCATGATGAGTCTGAGTAATCATGTCTTAGTTTGGTGCCAATAGAAGGAAGGAAGATAGTACAATTGGGTGGATTTAAGAATACTAGGAAGTTGGAAGTTGGAATAATGATCAGTTGCCCGATGATAAGTTCAAGGACTACAAGTGATGAGATGGGCCATAACCCATAGGCCCCAGGACCTACCAAGAAGCAAGCACATTCTTGCTGAAGGAAAAAAACCCTGGAGGAAGATACGACATTTAACGACAGACGATTCTATAGGAGTAACGCAAAACCTGAGAGTTGTGAAGGAACAATAGATGTTTGTTTGGCTTGCAGAATCAATGGATTATTCCGAACACAGTTCATGGACAAGAGAAATTCTGCAATGCTTGTGAGGATGACCGAGTGTTAGAATGCGAGATTCGCTAAACCGTATACAAGATAATGATTTGGGTGCGGGATGGATTGATCACCATACCGACTTACTCTTATTATTCGCCTTGCTATATGGGATGGTAAATCTGAGTGACTTACCTGTAGTAAAGAGACGACGATCAAAACCCTGTTTAAACTTAGAATGGTATAAGTATTTTTCCCTTGTACACGGCAATTGTTGCCAACCGTAGGTTATACGGTGAGGATCAACCCAGACCCATTTCCTGCAGGAGAAACCATAAATTGTTGACCACCATGAGATATCGATAGTTGTTTAGTTTTGGCGCCAGACCCGTCAGCTAAGAAGATCCAGTCATGGAAGAACCTTACCAAGATGGAAGGACACAAGAATTGAGGAAAAGGTTATGCCACTACCGGAAGAGCTCAGAGAAGGAAGTTCTCGAGGATCTAAGAATACCGACACTGTCAAGAATAAGGATGGAGTATGTGAGTTTTGATGGAACAGTAACCATGCTTCTAAGGGTGGTAGCACTCCAGACCCCGTGTGATGATCGATGGATTTTGAGGAGACCCCCAAACCCTAACCTATTTCTTCCTATCCACTCTGAATCTCGAGGACGAGATTCATTTTAAGGGTGGTAGGTTTGTAACATCCCCAAATTCTAAATTTTGGAATGTTATAAACAAATAGATAGATTTGATTGATTGGTTGATTGGTTGTCTGAAAGTGAGTGAAATTCGAAACTTTTTGAAAGTTAAATGAGAGGGAATAAAAGGACTTTCCCAAACTTTCACCTTTTTCTTTTGATCCCCGAGAATTCAAATTCTTTTCATCACAAAACCCTGGAGGGAAGATGACATGACTTATTCCATTTATTTAAATGACATGGGGTGTTGAAAATATTTGAATTTCATTTGGAAAATATTTCCAATTCTAAAACTTTACGCAACTCAATGACCTACGGAGAGAGTTGGGGATTTCGTTATTTTCATATTTGAGTTTTCTCAAATGTTGAGAATAGGATCATTTGATTTTATTTATTTTATCATCAATTATTTCTATTAAAAAAATATGAGAGAGGGAATAAAATGACTTTCCCAAAATAAAGAAATATTGAGGATTTAATAAAAAAATCAAATAAGATTTTTATTTCGGAGTTTTTCGGTGTTTTATTTGAATTTAGGAAAAATGTGCGTTTTTCAAAATTGCATTTAGGGCCCAAATAAATGTTCACCTTGTGCGGCTTGATTTTAGAAGCCCGTGAAAATTTATTTCGGAATTTTTGGAGTCCGTTTAGTATTTCTTTTTATTTTTCTTCCGAGCGGAATAATTAAAAAAAACGAACCGACTTCGGGCCGTACCCGAGCGGGACACCGCCCGGGGGCAGCCATTAAATAGCCCCGCCTCGAGCCGCCCCAGCCCATCAGCCCCGCCTCGATCCCCGCGCGCCGCCGGAGCCGCCGCCGCTGACGATCCCGCCTCCCGAGGTTCGTCGCACCTAGATTTCCATGCCGAAAAAAAGAAAAAAGAGAAAAAAATTCGGCGTTCGTCGTTTTTCTTTTTCTCGGATTAAATCCGCGATTTTTCTGATCGCGATTCCTGATCCGATTTTCGTTTTAGTTTAACTTTTCGCTCGTTTATCGGAATCAGGCGATTCAAGCGCCTAGAGTTTCGTCTCGAAACCCTCTATCCGCTTAACCAACTTAAACAAGTTTTTGTTACTGTAAAATTTGCCCTAGATCCAGATTACTAGAACGAAGTTGTTTTCTTTCGCCGTTTGTCTTTCGTTGCTTCGTTCGATTTGATTCGTTTTGCCAACCGGAGTTCTTAAGTTGAACCTTCTGGTTAGATCTCTTATTTGAGTTTTACCTGTGCATTAGTTGAGTACTTATTGTATGCTTGTTTGTTTGTCTGCGATAGAATACCCGGAGTGCGCCGCCTGTTACTTCGAATCGTTAGGTTTCGCGGATCATCAGCAAGGCAAGTAACACTTTGATCATACCTTTTCTACTACCCAGTTTTATTGCATTAGATCAATCCTCACACATTGCATGATTAGGATCTAATTAAATTGTGGGATGGGAAGTAGATGAGGTAGTACCTATTACCTGTTTATTATCAAACCTTTGGGAGTTACTTCTACGTTTGCTTATTATGCCATGCTATGCTAGTAGACGTGGATTGGGTGAGTGAAATCCATGACAGATGTGAGATTGTTAATTAATGGTTTATCTAAGGTGGCGACTTAAACACACATCTGGGTGGATTGAGGCACCTGGGTATTCCAGGACTTGCCTGTTTTCTTTGGACCGCCACCTAGGCTCAAAGGGATCATGAGACTATTCATACTAGAAACTTCCGTGTGCAGCCACAAGCTATTATGGGCTCTAGCATAGTTGACTAAGTTGTGCGAACTCTTACAGTGGTAGACTAGCAGATGTAGGGGATGTAGGTGGTACGGTCTACCCATCGTAAGGTGCTAGCGCTTCTGAAAGACTATGTCTCGGTCATCCGTCTTCTCAAACACCATGTAGTGCGAGAAACCAAACAGAGGCGATCGAGTCTTGTGGGGAAATGTGCGCAAACCTCTGCAGAGTGTATAAACTAATCATGGTTAGCCGTGTCCCCGGTTATGGACATCTTGAGTATCTAGTACTTGGATTATCATGTGAATCTCATCATGTTACTTTAAATTAATTTTGTTGGGTTTAATGATGTTACTTAATTGGGATTGGGAATGCTGTCAACCATTCTCAATGTTCAACAACCACCATGATAGTTAAATAAAAATTTATTCCTTTGCAGTAGGGAAAAATTGGCTTTTCGCAAAAACATATAACCATAGTGCTTTTCCACCAGCCATATATGCATGTAGTGATAGCCATTGTTCATCATTCTCTATGGTGTGAATTTGCCAGTACATTCAATGTACTGACCCTCTATGGCTGCAACGTCTCATGTTGCAGGGAATCTTACGACGAGTAAGTGATACGTTAGGGTTATGATTTCTACACTCAACTTTGCCATTGGTGTTGATGGGAATCCACAACCTTGTTACTTCCGCTATTTTGGATTGAGGTAATAGTATTTACATTACTTTTTACATGTGATTTACCTTTGTTATAAATCCTTGAGTACTGTGTGTGTCAGCATACCGATCCAGGGATGACACTTAAGCACAGAGACTTGATCCATTCGGGTCGGGTCGCTACACGGGGCCCCAACAAGGGTCTTGCTGTGGCATCATGGTCGTCCCCAGCAAGGGTCTTGCCGGGGGTCTCGTGGGTATCCTTGGCAAGGATCTTCCCGAGGATCATCGTCTTTTGGTTATCATCTAGTCTTATGTGCTTCTGGTCTCCACAACGATTTGCATGCCACCATGGAGGTGTCTCCCGAGCCTCGGTTCCAAAGTGGTTGATGGTGTTGGAACTCTTGGGCTCAAGGGTGGCGACTCTGCTGGTGTTGGGCAAGTTGCCCCGGCAAGGTTCTTGCCGGGGCTATGGAGGCCGCCCCGGCAAGGGCCTTGCCGGGGGGGATCACCTCGCCCTTCTGCTCTTCGTGTTTCTGGCTTGGCGTTGCTCTGGTTGTCTTGTGGCTTTGCTTCCTTCCTCTGCCCCGCTAGGTGTGGCCGCAGGCGCGGCTCCAACTGCCCGTGCACAAGTAAAGGGGTACAAAATAGGACCCCTCCTTTTGTGCACCGATAGGATCCCCTGGGCCTGGGCCATACATAAGCGCGATGTGTTGTTGGGCTAGGCCCAAAACGGCGCGTGGGCATGCGGGGCCGAGTTGTACTATTGTAACTCCCTTGCCCGTCGCACTCCCTCATGACCAGGGTTGAATGCATGATGTGGGGGTCGTGCGTGACATGGGGGTCATGCGTGGGGCGGTTGCTACCCTCATGCGTAGGGGCACGACTCATTTACTAGGTGGACTCAGTTCGCGGCCTTCAAGGTGCCCGCTCCCCACGGTCACGGGGTGGAATGCGGTCGCTTTGGTCGTCCTCTTGATTCCGGTTTGCTTGCCATGTGTCCTCCATGCCCCGAGGAGGTAGGTGGTTGATAACCCACAAGTATAGGGGATCACAACAGTTTTCGAGGGTAGAGTATTCAACCCAAATTTATTGATTCGACACAAGGGGAGGCAAAGAATATTCTCAAGTATTAGCAGCTGAGTTGTCAATTCAAGCACACATGGATAACTTAATATCTACAGCAAAGTATTTAGTAGCAAAGTAATATGATAGTAGTGGCAACGGTGGCAAAAGGTAACTGTAGCAAAAGTAATATTTTTGGGTTTTGTAGTGATTGTAACAGTAGCAGCTTAAAAGTAAATACCGAATAACAATATATGGAAAGCTCGTAGGCATTGGATCGGTGATAGAGAATTATGCCGGATGCGATCGATCATGTAACAGTCATAACCTAGGGTGACACAGAACTAGCTCCAGTTCATCAATGTAATGTAGGCATGTATTCTGAATATAGTCATACGTGCTTATGGAAAAGAACTTGCATGACACCTTTTGTCCTACCCACCCGTGGCAGCGAGGTCCTATTGGAAACTAAGGGATATTAAGGCCTCCTTTTAATAGAGTACCGGACCAAAGCATTAACACATAGTGAATACATGAACTCCTCAAACTACGGTCATCACCGGGAGTGGTCCCGATTATTGTCACTTCAGGGTTGCCGGATCATAACACATAATAGGTGACTATAGACTTGCAAGATAGGATCAAGAATTCTCATATATTGATGAAAACATAATAGGTTCACATCTGAAATCATGGCACTCGGTCCCTAGTGACAAGCATTAAGCATAGCAAAGTCATAGAAACATCAATCTCAGAACATAGTGGATACTAGGGATCAAACCCTAACAAAACTAACTCGATTACATGATAAATCTCATCCAACCCATCACCGTCCAGCAAGCCTACGATAGAATTACTCACGCACGGTGGTGAGCATCATGAAATTGGTGATGGAGGAAGGTTGATGATGACGATGGCGACGGATTCCCCTCTCTGGATCCCCGAACGGACTCCAGATCAGCCCTCCCGAGAGAGTTTAGGGCTTGGCAGCGGCTCCGTATCGTAAAACGCGATGAATCCTTCTCTCTGTTTTTTTCTCCCCGAAAGTGAATATATGGAGTCAAGGTTGAGGTCGGTGGAGCGTCAGGGGGCCCACGAGGCAGGGGGCGCCCCCCCACCCCCGTGGACATGTGGAGGCCCCCCTGCCATGGATTATTCTTCCAGTATTTTTTATATATTCAAAAATAATTCTCCATTGATTTTCAGGTCATTCCGATAACTTTTATTTCTGCACAAAAATAACACCATGGCAATTCTGCTGAAAACAGCGTCAGTCCAGGTTAGTTCCATTCAAATCATGCAAGTTAGAGTCCAAAACAAGGGCAAAAGTGTTTGGAAAAGTAGATACGACGGAGATGTATCAACTCCCCCAGGCTTAAACCTTTGCTTGTCCTCAAGCAATTTAGTTGATAAACTGAAAGTGATAAAGAAAAACTTTTACAAACTCTATTTGCTCTTGTTGTTGTAAATATGTAAAGCAAGCATTCAAGTTTTCAGCAAAGATTATGAACTAACCATATTCACAATAACACTTATGTCTCATGTTTACTCATATCAATGGCATAATCAACTAGCGAGCAATAATAATAAATCTCGGATGACAACACTTTCTCAAAACAATCATGATATGATATAACAAGATGGTATCTCGCTAGCCCTTTCTGAGACCGCAAAACATAAATGAAGAGCACCTTTAATGATCAAGGACTGACTAGACATTGTAATTCATGGTAAAAGAGATCCAGTCAAGTCATACTCAATGTAAACTAACAGTAATGAATGCAAATGATAGCGGTGCTCTCCAACGGGTGCTTTTTAATAAGAGGATGATGACTCAACATAAAAGTAAATATATAGGCCCTTCGCAGAGGGAAGCAGGGATTTGCGGAGGTGCCAGAGCTCAGTTTTGAAATAGATATGAATAATATTTTGAGCGGTATACTTTCATTGTCAACATAACAACCGAGAGATCTCGATATCTTCCATGCTACACACATTATAGGCGGTTCCCAAAAAGAATGGTAAAGTTTATACTCGCCCTCCACCAACAAGCATCAATCCATGGCTTGCTCAAAACAACGAGTGCCTCCAACTAACAACAATCCTGGGAGAGTTTTGTTTGCAATTATTTTGATTTGATTTGCATAAAGCATGGGACTGGGCATCCCAGTGACCAATCATGTTCTCGTGAGTGAGGAGCGGAGTCCACTCCTCTTGAGAATAACCCTCCTAGCATGGAAGATACAGACAACCCTAGTTGATACATGAGCTGTTTGAGCATACAAAACAGAATGTTTATTTGAAGGTTTAGAGTTTGGCACATACAAATTTACTTGGAACGGCAGGTAGATACCGTATATAGGTAGGTATGGTGGACTCATATGGAATAACTTTGGGGTTTATGGAGTTGGATGCACAAGCAGTATTCCCGCTTAGTACAAGTGAAGGCTAGAAAAGACTGGGAAGCGACCAGCTAGAGAGCGACAACAGTCATGAACATGCATTAAAATTAATCAACACCGAATGCAAGCATAAATAGGATATAATGCACCATGAACATAAATATCGTAGAGGCTATCTTGATTTTATTTCAACTACATGCATGAACATGTGCTAAGTCAAGCCACTCGAATCATTCAAAAGAGGATACCACCCTATCATACCACATCACAACCATTTTAATAGCATGTTGGCACGCAAGGTAAACCATTATAAGCTCCTAGCTAATTAAGCATGGCATAAGCAACTACAATCTCTAATTGTCATCGCAAATATGTTTATTCATAATAGGCTGAATCAGGAATGATGAACTAATCATATTTACAAAAACAAGAGAGGTCAAGTTCATACAGCTTTTCTCATCTCAATAAGTTCATCATATAATCATCATTATTGCCTTTCACTTGCATGACCGAATAGTGTGGATAATAATAATAGTGCCTGTGCATTGGACTAAGCTGGAATCTGCAGGCATTCTAATATGGGCTCTTTGTTAGATCAACAATAATGCATATGAGAGCCACTCAACATTTTCATCATGGTCTTCTCCTCTCGACCCCCAAAGAACAAGAAAGAAATAAAACTATTTACACAGAAAAGCTCCCAACAAGCAAAAGAAGAACGAGAAATCTTTTTGGGTTTTCTTTTAGTTACTACTACAAGCAAGAAAGTAAACTAGCTAAAAGCTACAACTATTTTTTTGTTTTTCTTAAGGTTTATCAAACACACAAGAAGAAAGCATAAAAAGGAAATAAACTAGCATGGATGATATAGTGAAAAAGTATGAGCACCGACAACTAGCATGAGTGTGTGAACATAAATGTAATGTCGGTGAGAAATACGTACTCCCCCCAAGATTAGGCTTTTGGCCTAAGTTGGTATATGGCCACGGCTGGCCTGGCGGATATCCAAAGTTGTAGTTTGGGTCGTACTGAGATGTAGCGGCAATTGCCTGATGAGCTGCAGCTTGGAGGCGAGCTATCTCCACCCTCCTCTCATACTCGGTCGCCTCCTCCCTGGTTATAACATATCTCCCCTTTGCCTGAAAGTCAAAGAAGGTAGGAGCAGGGAGAGCAACATGATAGGTGCGTCGTCTGTCAAAGATTAGTCGGTACTAGAGGAACTGATTGTTCCTCTCAACAAACTGATGACAAACCATAGCATCATAATCTAAATAAGTAGGAGGCAACTCAATATCATATCCACGTATGGGTATCTCAAGAAAGTTAGCTATACGAGTTGCATAAATTCCACCAAAGAAATCTCCATGAATACGATTATGATGCAACCTACGTGCAACAATAACCCCCAAGTTGTATTGTTTATCTCCTAAAACAGCGCTCCTGGGAACGCTGAGATCAGGTACACACATGTGACATGCTTCATCTTTACCGTTTATGCACCTTCCTATGAAGAGAGAAAAATAATGTATAGTAGGAAAATGAATGCTCCCTATGGCGGCTTGTGTTAAATCTCTAGATTCCCTCACAGTTATACTAGCAAGAAAATCTCTAAATTCAGATTTATGAGGTTCACTAACATCACCCCACTGTGGAAGTTTACAAGCAGTGGTAAAAACTTCTAAGTCCATTGTATAAGATTTATCATAAAGATCAAACAGGATAGTGTGAGAATTACGTGAAGATAAAAATTTGAACCTTCTCACAAATGAATCAGTTAAATAGAGGTATCGACGGCACTTATCTGCCTCGAAGCTCTCAAGATCAGAATTACGCACATATGCTTCAAATTCCTCCTTGATTCCTGCTCGAACCATGAAGTCCTCTGACGGCCATTCACAAGGCCGCACTTGAGCATCCCTTGGTGGTTCCTCGTCCGCATCGCGTATTGCGCGCCTAGGTCCTTGCTTCCTTGAAGAACCACCTTGGTACATTTTCCTAAACATATTTCTTCCTCTGAACCAAACTCAATAAAATTGATAGCAACTACTCGTACAAGTTCCTAGAGGCAATATCATGCATTAAAACTACTTTTGACCATATAAATTTGACATGCAAGCTCAAGAACAGGGTCACCTAAGCAGCAAAAATTTGCAATGAATAAAGCACTAGCACAAAAACTAATTGGACCATTGGAGGAGTCACATACCAAAGAACAATCCCCCAAAGCAGTTTTGTGAATGGAGCTTTGAGAAAGGAGATCGAAAATGGTAGCAAGATGAGCTTGGACTCGGGTTTGAGCTGGCTAGTGATTTTTTGGGAGGAAGAAGGAGTGTGTGGTAGCTGGAATAAGTGGAGGGGAGCCACCATGGGCCCACGAGGCAGGGGGCGCGCCCTGGACCCTTGTGGCCAGGTGCTTGCTCCCCCTGATGAGTTCTCAGTGCCAGATATCTTCAAATATTCTAGAAAAAATCATATTTAATTTTCAGGGCATTTGGAGAACTTTTATTTTCAGGGTATTCTTTATTGCATGGATAATTCAGAAAACAGACAGAAAATACTATTTTTGCTTTATTTAATATAAATAACAGAAAGTAAAAAGAGGGTACAGAGAGTTGTGCCTTCTAACTTCATCCATCTCATGCTCATCAAAAGGAATCCACTAACAAGGTTGATCAGGTCTTGTTAACAAACTCATTTCAAATAACATGGAACCGGAGAAATTTCGAATAACACTATGTTACCTCAAAGGGGATATGCACGTCCCCAACAATAAGAATATCATATTTCTTCTTGACAGCAGGAAGAGGAAATTCAAAACCTCCAATAGTGATTGTTGAAATTTTTCCAATAGAATTGATAGTGCGGACTTGAGGTTGTTTCCTCGGAAAGTGTACCGTATGGTCATTTCCATTAACATGAAAAGTGACATTGCCTTTGGTGCAATCAATAACAACCCCTATAGTATTCAAAAAGGGTCTTCCAAGAATAATAGACATACTATCGTCCTCGGGAATATCAAGAATAACAAAGTCCGTTAAAATAGTAACGTTTGCAACCACAACAGGCACATCCTCACAAATACCGACAGGTATAGTAGTTGATTTATTAGCCATTTGCAAAGATATTTCAGTAGGTGTCAACTTATTCAAATCAAGTCTACGATATAAAGAGAGAGGCATAACACTAGCACCGGCTCCAAGATCACATAAAGCAGTTTTAACATAGTTTCTTTTAATGGAGCATGGTATAGTAGGTACTCCTGGATGTCCAAGTTTCTTTGGTATTCCACCCTTAAAAGTGTAATTAGCAAGCATGGTGGAAATTTCAGATTCAGGTACGTTTCTTTTATTTGTAAAAATATCTTTCATGTATTTAGCATAATGATTCATTTTAAGCATGTCAGTCAAACGCATACGCAAAAAGATAGGTCTAATCATTTCAGCAAAGCGCTCAAAATCCTCGTCATCCTTTTTCTTGGATGGTTTAGGAGGAAAGGGCATGGGTTTCTGAACCCATGGTTCTCTTTCTTTACCGTGCTTCCTAGCAACAAAGTCTCTCTTATCATAATGTTGATTCTTTGATTGTGGGTTATCAAGATCAATAGCAGGTTCAATCTCTACATCATTATCATTGCTAGGTTGAGCATCAACATGAACATCATCATTAACATTATCACTAGGTTCATGTTCATTACCAGATTGTGTTTCAGCATCAAAAATAGAAACATTGGGATTCTCAGGTGTGTCAACAACAGGTTCACTAGAAGCATGCAAAGTCCTATCATTTTTCTTTCTCTTCCTTTTAGAAGGACTAGGTGCATCTATAGTAGTTCTCTGAGAATCTTGCTCAATTCTTTTAGGGTGGCCCTCAGGATACAAAGGCTCCTGAGTCATTTTACCACCTCTAATCATAACTCTAACAACATTATCATTCTTATTATTTAATTCATTGGGCAAATCATTCTGAGCTTTAAGTACTTGTTCGAGTTGAGTGGTAACCATAGAAGCATGTTTACTAATAAGTTTAAGTTCACCTTTAACATTAGCCATATAATCACTCAAGTGTTCAATCATATAAGCATTATGTTTCAATTGTCTACCAACATAAGCATTAAAATCTTCTTGCTTAACCATAAAGTTATCAAATTCATCCAAACATTGGCTAGCAAGCTTAGTAGGAGGGATTTCATCTTCATCATATCTATAGAGAGAATTTACCTTTACTACCTGTGTCGGGTTATCAGGACCATGTATTTCTTCAACATACGGCAAATTTAGACCATGTATTTCTTCTATAGGAGGTAAATTCTTAACATCTTCAGCTTTAATACCTTTTTCTTTCATAGATTTCTTTGCCTCTTGCATATCTTCAGGACTGAGAAATAGAATACCCCTTTTCTTCGGAGTTGGCTTAGGAGTTGGTTCAGGAAGTGTCCAATTATTTTCATTAGTCAACATATTATTCAATAGAATTTTAGCTTCATCAACAGTTCTTTCCCTGAAAACACAACCAGCACAACTATCCAGGTGGTCTCTGGAAGCATCGGTTAGTCCATTATAAAAGATATCAAGTATTTCATTTTTCTTGAGAGGATGATCAGGAAAAGCATTAAGTAATTGGAGAAGCCTCCCCCAAGCTTGTGGGAGACTCTCTTCTTCAATTTGCACAAAATTATATATTTCCCTTAAAGCAGCTTGTTTCTTATGAGCGGGGAAATATTTAGCAGAGAAGTAGTAAATCATATCCTGGGGACTACGCACACAACCAGGATCAAGAGAATTAAACCATATCTTAGCATCACCTTTTAATGAGAATGGAAATAATTTAAGGATATAATATTAGCGAGTTTTCTCATCTTTAGTAAACAGGGTAGCTATATCATTTAATTTAGTAAGATGTGCCACAACAGTTTCAGATTCATAGCCATAGAAAGGATCAGATTCAACCAAAGTAATTAACTTAGGATCGACAGAGAAATCATAATCCTTATCAGTAATAAAGATAAGTGAAGTAGCATAAGCAGGATCATATTTCATTCTAGCATTCAAATACTTTTCTTTAAGCTTAGCTAAAAGTTTCTTAAGATCACTTCTATCATTGCAGGCAAGAAAGTCTCTAGCAGTTTCTTCATCCATAACATAATCCTCAGGCACAACAGGCAATTCATATCTAAGGGGAGAATCTTCATCATCACTTTTATCAATATTTTCAGTTTCAATAATTTCATTCTCTCTAGCCCTAGCAAGTTGTTCATCAAGAAATTCACCAAGTGGCACAGTAGTATCAAGCATAGTAGTAGTTTCATCATAAGTATCATGCATAGCAGAAGTGACATCATCAATAACATGCGACATATTAGAATTAATAGCAGAAGCAGGTTTAGGTGTCGCAAGATTACTCAAAATAGAAGGTGAATCAAGTGCAGAGCTAGATGGCAGTTCCTTACCTCCCCTCGTAGTTGAGGGATAAATCTTGGTTCTTGGATCTTTCAAGTTCTTCATAGTGATAAACAAATATAAATCCCAAGTGACTCAAAGAATAGAGCTATTCTCCCCGGCAACGGAGCCAGAAAATGGTCTTGATTACCTACAAGTATAGGGGATCGCAACAGTTTTCGAGGGTAGAGTATTCAACCCAAATTTATTGATTCGACACCAGGGGAGCCAAAGAATATTCTCAAGTATTAGCAGCTGAGTTGTGAATTCAACCACACCTGGATAACTTAATATCTGCATCAAAGTATTTAGTACTACCTCTGTTTATTTTTATAAGACGTTTTAGACTTTCAGACACTGTGCAAAAACAGCACAAAGCAAGTTGTCTGAACGTCTTATAAAAACAAACAGAGGGAGTAGCAAAGTAGAATGATAGTAGTGGCAACGGTGGCAAAAGTAATAGTTTCGGTTTTATAGTGATTGTAACAGTAGCAACAGAAAAGTAAATAAGCGAAGAACAATATATGAAAAGCTCGTAGGCAATGGATCAGTAATGGATAATTATGTCGGATGCGATTCCTCATGCAATAGTTATAACATAGGGTGACACAGAACTAGCTCCAGTTCATCAATGTAATGTAGGCATGTATTCCGAATATAGTCATACGTGCTTATGGAAATGAACTTGCACGACATCATTTGTCCTATCCTCCTGTGGCAGTGGGGTCCTCTTGGAAACTAAGGGATATTGAGGCCTCCTTTTAATAGAGTGCCGGACCAAAGCATTAACACATAGTGAACACATGCTCCTCAAACTACGGTCATCACCGGGAGTGGACCCGATTATTGTCACTTTGGGGTTGTTGGATCATAACACATAATAGGTGACTATAGACTTGCAAGATAGGATCAAGAACTCTCATATGTTGATGAAAACATAATAGGTTCACATCTGAAATCATGGCACTCGGGCCCTAGTGACAAGCATTAAGCATAGCAAAGTCATAGCAACATCAATCTCAGAACATAGTGGATACTAGGGATCAAACCCTAACAAAACTAACTCGATTAGATGACAAATCTCATCCAACCCATCACCGTCCAGCAAGCCTACGATGGAATTACTCACGCACGGTGGTGAGCATCATGAAATTGGTGATGGAGGAAGGTTGTTGATGACGATGGCGACGGATTCCCCTCTCCGGAGCCCCGAACAAACTCTAGATCAGCCCTCCCAAGAGAGTTTAGGGCTTGGCGGCGGCTCCGTATCGTAAAATGCGATGAATCCTTCTCTCTGGGGTTTTTCTCCCCGAAAGTGAATATATGGAGTCAAGGTTGAGGTCGGTGGAGCGTCAGGGGGCCCACGAGGCAGGGGGCGCGCCCCCACCCTCGTGGACAGGTGGAGGCCCCCCTGACGTGGATTCTTCTTCCAGTATTTTTATATATTCCAAAATAATTCTCTGTTGATTTTCAGGTCATTCCGAGAACTTTTATTTCTGCACAAAAATAACACCATGGCAATTCTGCTAAAAACAGCGTCAGTTTGGGTTAGTTCCATTCAAATCATGCAAGTTAGAGTCCAAAACAAGGGCAAAAGTGTTTGGAAAAGTAGATATGACGGAGACGTATCGGTGGTGGACGCGGAGGGCACAGGTCATAATGTGGAGGCGGGAAACTGGGTCGTCACTCATTGGAGCAGCGGGTCGGTTCTGATTCCCTGCGCCCCTTGGCGGTCAGATTGGTCAAGCGGGGCGGCCGAGCCTTGGCCCCGCCTCTTTATAAGAAGAAGGGGAGGGGGACGGCGTCCTTCGATCCTTTAGTGCTCATCTTCTCCGCCTCGACTCCTTTCTTCCCTTTGTCATGGCGAGAGGGCGTGCTGGTGCTCCGATGGTGGCGACGAGGGCCTCCGCTCGACAGCAGGTCCTTCCTTCCCAAGAGCTCATGGCGGCGGAGCCGACCACGAGAGGAATAGGGAGGGGGCGAGGCCGAGGCCGCCATGGCGCTCAGGGAGGAGGAGGAAGGGGCGGTGCACCGGCTTCGCCTCCGCCAGTAGCCCCTCGTCCAACGGAGGGCCATGTTAGAGACCACCCCCGCGAGTTCTACGTCAGGCTGCGTCGGCCAGTGCGTGGCCGTCTTCGTATCCCCACTCCGTTTTCTCGGGAGATGGAGCTTGACCTGCCTCAGGCCTTGAGGCTGCATATGAGGGGTTGCGGGAATGGCAACATGTGAGTCGACGTCGACTTCCCAGCCCCTCATGTTATGTATCTCCGCCGTGGATGGAAGACCTTGGCTCGTGCCCATAGCCTGTCGGAGGGGCTCGCCTCCAATTCAAATTGATGGAGGACGTCCTGCTCTCCTTCAAGGTCTTCGGGCTCTTGGGAACTCACTTAAGGTGTTGGGCGGAGAGCTCCTTTGACGGCGAACCCTCCTCCTCAAGCAGGAGTGAGGAGGAGGACATCGACAACGACGACGAGGGCATCAAGCGGGAGGACACTGACTGACCGTGCCGCCCCCCTCCCTCGGCCCTGTGCCATACCGAGGGTCTTCCTCGTCAAGCTCTCCATCGGCGCGTTCCCTGCCGCTCCCCTTTTGCCTTCACCTGCCGCACCTGGGAGTAAAGGGGCAAGAACGGAGATCACGGGGAACCTATCTTTCTTTTTAAATGGTAGGAACTTGCCAAATCTTAATTTCTATATAATGTAATCTCTCGAGCCCATGCTTGTATCTTGTAACCTTTGTACCCGCATCAGCATATCAATGAAAAAGTCTAGTCCCGCCGGTAACTCGTGCACGTGTATGTTCGTGCGGACGTGAAATGCCTCCTTAATGTAAATAAACAAGTCCTTCCGGCAAGCCACCTTGCCGGCGCCCCTTGCGCCTGCCGAAGAATCACATCTGCCGGGTTACAGACAAAGGGCCCAGCCCTCGGTCCACCTCTTTTTGACAAGGGTCACTGTCGGTGTCAAAACCGGCGGATCTCGGGTATGGGGTCCCGAACTGTGCGTCAAGGCCGGATGGTAACAGGAGGTAGGGAACATTTTGTTTTACCCAGGTTCGGGCCCTCTTGATGGAGGTAAAACCCTACGTCCTGCTTGATTAATATTGATGATATGGGTAGTACAAGAGTAGATCTACCACGAGATCAAGGAGGCTAAACCCTAGAAGCTAGCCTATGGTATGATTGTTGTGTATGGAGTTGATTGCCTACGGACTACAACCCTCCGGTTTATATAGACACCGGATAGGGTTAGGGTTACACAGAGTCGGTTACAATGGTAGGAGATCTTGAATATCCGCATAGCCAAGCTTGCCTTCCACGCCAAGGAAAGTCCCATCCGGACACGGGACGAAGTCTTCAATCTTGTATCTTCATAGTCCGGCTACCCGAACACCCCCTAATCCAGGACTCCCTCAGTCACCACGACCATTCTGACCGAAGCAGCGTTTGAGTCGGAAATGGGAGCCCCCGAGTCCTTAAAGACGAGTGGCGAGGTTTTCTAATGCACAAGTCACAGGTTACGAATACGAATGGGCAAGAGGTAAACTTTATCTATTTGGTTTGCCGAGGATCGCCGTGCCGGGCGGTCTTCTCAACTTCTTGCCGGAGCCGGGTCCTTAGCAGGATCGCGTGTCTTTGGCGTGACTGGAAAGAAGTGGGGACAAAAGCACGGAACCTCGGTGGTTCACTAACATTTACTAGAATCAAAAGGCAGTACAGTACCCTGGACAAGCATGCATATACGTATATACACAAACATGGAAATCGATAGGAAACTATACATACTAAGGGACTCCTTTTCCCTGACTGTGCACAGGGTCTGCGCCTGGCTCCGTACATAGGGTTACATGCCGCGACGACAAGGCTAGTATGAAACGGGGGTTGCTGGGGCTCCCGGCAACCGCGCCTGGGGGGTAAAACTTGCGAAGATGTTCAATATTCCAAGAGTTGCTCACCGGAACGCCATCTTCGGTCTCCAGGTGGACTGCGCCAGGCCTGGTGACTCGTATTACCCAATAAGGGCCTTCTCACTTTGGTGTCAACTTATTTGGATTCTTGGGGGATTGGATCCGCCGAAGAACAAGGTCGCCTTCCTCAAGGCTTCGGGCATGAACCTTGCGGCCATGATAGCGGCAGAAGGCTTGCTGATATCGAGCGGCTCGCACAGCAGCCCGAAGACGATCTTCCTCAAGGAGCGTCGCATCATCTTGGCACAACTTCTCTTGCTCAAGCTCATCATAAGCGAGCACTCGAGGTGACCCGTATATGAGTTCAGTGGGGAGAACTGCTTCTTCCCCGTATACCAGGGCAAAGGGTGTCTGGCCAGTGGCTCGATTTGGTGTCGTCCTGATTGACCAAAGAACCGTTGGCAACTCATCAATCCAGCGCCTTCTGCAGTTGTGTAGCTTGTCAAAAGTTCTGGTCTTGAGGCCCTGCAGCACACCGCATTCGCCCTCTCAGCCTGGCCGTTATTTATGGGATGGGCAATAGAAGCAAAAGAGACCTTGCTGCTGAGGTCTTGAATATACTGCATGAAGGTGCGGCTCGTGAGTTGCGTGCCATTCTCGGTGATGACTCTGTTCGGCACACCAAAACGGAAGACTAGTTCCTTGAAGAACTTGACGGCTGACTATGTTGTTACCTTCCTCACTGGCTCCACTTCCGGCCACTTTGTGAACTTGTCGATCGCGACGTACAAGTACTCAAAGCCCGCAACAGCACGGGGGAAGGGGCCTAGTATGTCGAGCCCCCAGACCAAAAATGGCTAGGAAAGAGGGATTGTCTGAAGAGCTTGGGCGGGTTGATGAAGCTTATTTGAATGGAACTGACACGCTTCACACTTGGTTACTAGTGCAATTGCATCCTGGAGGGCGGTGGGCCAGAAGAAACCTTGCCGGACGCTTTGCCGGCAAGAGCCCTTGACCCTATGTGGGAGCCACACATGCCTCCATGTATCTCTGCCAACAGCCTTAGTCCGTCCTCCCGAGGAATGCACTTCAATTTCACATTGTTTGGTCTTCTTCTATAGAGGGCATCATCCAGAAACTGGTACATGCTGGACTAACGGGCTACTTTCTCTGCTTCTTCCTGCTCCTCAGGGAGCTCTCCTGTTTGGAGGAAACGGACAGTGGGCTGTGCCCATGCTGGAGCCTGGGGCTCGATGGCAAGGACTAAAGGCTCATCTTCGGTTGTAAGGGAAGCTGCTTCTATGGCCAGAGCGTGATGCCCTGCCGAGGGTTGCTGCCCTCCGGCAAGCTTGGGACTCCCGGCAACGTCCTTGCCGACGGCTCCTGGGAGCTCAGCAGGAAAGTACTTGACGGGGCCCGCCTTTTGTCGTTTCTTTTGTCCTGCTGATGGTTCAACGGATGGGTGAGTTAACTAAAGCACAAAGGTATCTGGTTCCACATGCAACTTGAGGGCAGCATGCTTTGACAGGTCGTCAGCAATGTTGTTCTCCGCTCGGGGAACATGCTCTACTTGCAATCCGTCAAAGGGCTCTTCGAACTTCCTCACTTCATCCACATAGGCCTCCATCAACGGGCTCTGGTAGTCCTTGTTTACTTGCTTGACGACGAGTTGCGAATCACCTCTAACGATGAGCTTTCTGATTCCAAGGTCTGCCGCGATCCCGAGACCGGCCAACAACCCCTCGTACTCCGCCGTGTTGCTCGTTGATTTTTCCCGGGGAAAGTGCATCTGGATTACATACTTGAGGCGCTCTCTAGTGGGTGTGACGAGCAATACGCTGGCACCAACACTTTGGAGTGAGAAAGCTCCATCAAAGCACATAATCCACTCACTGCTCGTCTCCTTGCCGGGGAGGGTGGTCTCTTGAATCTTCTTGTCGGGCGTTGCGGTCCATTCTGCTATGAACTCCGCCAGGGCTCGGCTCTTGATTGTTGAAGTACTTTCAACCTTGAGGCCAAAGCTCGACAGCTCCAACGCCCACTCCACAATCCTCCTAGTCGCATCTGGGTTGTGCAAGATTCGTTGCAACGGGAGGCGCGTGACAACGGTGATCTCACGTGCTTGGAAATAGTGGCGCATATTTCTCGAGGCCATGAGGAGGCTGAAAAGTAGCTTCTTTATACCAGCATATCTTGACCTAGCCCCCTGCAAGAGGGAACTGACAAAATAGACTGGGTGCTGCACCATCTTCTTCTTCTGTCCTACTTTGGTCATATGCTCAGACCCCGCCTTGCCGGGATCGGGTCTTGCCAGGGGCTCTATCTTGCCGGCGTCAGACCCTACCAGGGATGGCACCGGCCCGCCACCCGATGGCTCCGCTGCTACTGCAGCCTCTTCCTCAAGTTCCCTCTATGCCACCAGCACGACACTCACCACTTGATTCATTGCTGCCAAGTATAGCAGCAAAGGCTCTTGTTGTTTGGGCACGACTAGTATCGGCGTGGAGGAGAGATACCTCTTCAAATTTTGTAGCGCAGCCTCTGCCTCCGGAGTCCACTTTACTGGACCCGCCTAAAAAAGGGGAGGGCGCGCTCAGCAGATTTGGAGATAAATCTACTCAGGGCGGCAACACTGCCGGCGAGCCTACAGACGTCTTTAACCCGCTTTGGTGCTTCAATCTGCTCGATTTCCTTAATCTTGTAGGGATTTGTTTCAATTCCGCGCTGAGGCACAAAGAACCCAAGAAGTTTGCCGGACGGGCGCCGACCACGCACTTCTCTGGGTTGAGCTTGAGGTTGATGTAAGTGCATCTAGTGTCCCTTAGTGATTTTGGTGTATTGAATACTTATAGGTTAAGGGACTAATGCGTTTGTGAGTGTACACAGGTCTATAAGTCTATGAGGAGTTTGATATTTACAGGAAAAGTCGACCCCTAAAAATGAATATCTTCTAATGAAGATTTTGGTATTTCTGAAGAATTTCATGAAGACTTTGAAAGTGGAGAAATTGGTGTGTCCGTGAAGGCTTGATATTCATGCGAGGAATATGAAGCTTGAAGACTTTCGTTTTCATAGTTTTATTTTTCTCTTTCTTGAGTCATAGGAAACACCGTACTGTTAAAGGGGGTCGAGGAAATACTAAGGAAAAATTTCCATGTGATGCTCAACTCAAAATCCTACACCTACCAATCCCTTCGAGTGAAGCCATTGGAAATCTCATACAGTTCAGTCAATTTCTTCAGTGACAGAGATGAAGTTCTTCTGGTCTCTGAGGAATTTGTCCTGACTGAGGAGTTAGGAATTCGCTAGTGCAGATTGCCTACACAGTGAGGAACATGATAGCCCTGAGGATTTTTCTACTCAAAATTTCGACCGTTGCTGTGCTATGCGCCAGCTGTTCCAAAATATCTATCCACCTAACGGTCATATCATTGAAGGGCATTTATGTCTTATCATGTCGGGCTGCTCCCTAGGCTATAAATAGTCCCCCCTACAACCACTAGTTGGTTGGCTGCTCTGAGAGAAACCAACACTTGTCATTTGAGAGCAACCCATCCTCCGAGGACTTTGAGCGAAAATCATCAAGTGAGGAAAAACCAAAAACCCAAAACCCAAACACCTACAAACCCCAAGTGATTGAGCATCACTGAAGAGATTGATCCTGAGTGGATCCGACGCTTGTTACCTTTGAAGAATGTGCTTCTTCCAGACGGTTAGGTGTCATGGTCTAGAGCATCCAAGAGGAATTGTGGATCGCCGGGTGACCAAGTTTGTGAAGGTTTGGAAGTCGTGTGAAGACTTACCACGAGTGATTGGACGAGGTCTATGTGACCTTAGTTCAAGGAGAATACGGTGAGGACTGGGTGTCTTGGACTAAGTGTCCTTGACTGGGTGTCCGGGACTGTGTGTCCTCGAGTTTAAATACTCAGCCGCTCCAACCAGACGTACAACTGAGACAACAGTTGGAACTGGTCTACCAAATCATTGTCTTCACCGAGCTTACTGGTTCTATTTCCTCAACTCTTTCATTTCCTCATAATTGTGCTGTATGTTTGTTCATATCTGTGTTTGAAGACTTTGACTGAAGACTTTCTCAATTTCCTCAGTTCAATTTCTTCAGTCAGTCTGTCTTCATCCTGTGTTATCCTGTGATTACGCTTCCTGTACTCTGTGCCTATCTTCATTTCATCATGATGGCTATGCTTGTATTCTGTTATGTTTACCTTTGAGTACTTATTCCGCTGCTAGTAGTTCTTCGCTAAGGAATTTCCTCACCAGCAAATTCCTCAGTGAAGAATTTCATAAAAATCGCCTATTCACCCCCCTCTAGTCGATATAACGCACTTTCAATTGGTATCAGAGCAAGGTACTCCCTTGTTCTGTGTGATTTTCGTTTAACCGCCTGGAGTTTTAGTTATGTCGACCGCAGGTATGATGATGGTGACATGCCCCATCTTTGACGGTCACGAGTATCCCAAGTGGAAGGCCATGATGAAGAAACGCCTCATGGCGATGAACAACGAGTTGTGGACCGTCACTGAGATTGGCCTGACTGATCTGTGCAAGATGGCGGATGTTGATGACATTCGCAAGTATACTCTTCTCAACCTCACGGCGAAGGATGTCATCTGCTCCAGCCTGTCACAAAATCAGTTCAGGAATATCATGCATATCGATCATGCGAAGCTCATCTGGGACCATCTCTCTGAGGTCTATGAAGGTCATCGAACTTGTCATGATCCTTGGTTTGAGGACTTCAAGGAATCTCTCAAAACGATGACATTCGAACCAAAATCATCATCTTCTACATCATGCCTTATGGCAAAAGATGCTGAGGTAACTGAATGCTACCTATCCGAGTCCAGTGATGATGAATCTGGTGATGAATTTGGACCCAGCTATGTCAAACTTGCTTCCCTGGCTACTAAACAACAAAGAGCTTTGGAAAAAGCTCACTATATGCTAAACAAGAGCGATGATATGTTGGGTGAGGAAATGGATCGGTCAAAAGCTTTGGCTGAAAGTCTTCAGAGACTTCATACTAAGTATGACACCCTTCAAGATCAACATAACACTCTCTTATCGGATCATGAGAAGCTTTCTTATGAATTTCTTCAAAGAAAGCAAGACCTTGAGAAGCTAAGAGTGAGTTATGAAGATCTTCAGAAGGAGCGCGATTCATTACTTTCTCAACAAATCAGCGCATCTCAGGAAGAATTTGTTCCTCCATGCTTGAAGTGCATTGAACGTGAATCTGCTAATTCTTCACCTGAATGTTCAAATGCTGCTAATGTTTCAAATTCTTCACATGCCTCTGCTATCACTATTTCCTCATCTGAGGACATTGCTAGTATCACTAACGATGCAGGGCTGAAGGAATTGTACACCATAGCCATGTACAAAAGCCTCAAAGGGCATCAGGCTCTTTGTGATGTGCTTAAAAAGCAGATCCTCAACAGGAACCCTAGGAAAGAGGGTATCACCTTTGAGAGGAAAATCAATGTTGATGGTACATATTGGAAGCCTGAGCAGTACCCCAAAACTACATGGGTTGCTAAAAAGGGACCTCTAGTTGATCCATCTAACTTATCTGGATTTGCATGTGAAACTCCTCATTCTGATGATGAGTCAATTGACTTCAACTATAAACTGTTCAAAAATCAGAATGGTGAAGTATTTGCTAGATATGTTGGCACTAACTGCAGGAACGGCTCCCCTATGAAGAAATCTGGGTTCCCAAAAGATGCCATGAAAATCTTCAGGTGAATGTCATCATGACGCCACCTGTGAAGAATAGGAACCCCAGATCAAATTCTTCATATGGACCAAATTCTTCATATGGATCAAAGTCCTCATATGAACATCATCGTGCTAACCCGTCCGTTTCGCAGGGAAGAGCTAAGGATTATGGACATTATTCTGCAAATCATTATGTCCATAAGTCCTCGAAGAATTTCTCTGCTTACTCTTATGCTTACTCTAACCCCTCTTATGTGAAACAAAATGCACTGGCTTCTATGCCATCCTTCTCGTATGGAGCTCGCAGAATGATGAACTCTTTGCCACCCCTTCAGATGTGGGTGGTGAAGAAAAAGAACTAATCTCTTCTGCAGGGTCAGGTCTCCAGACACACATAATCTTCTGAAGAATTTGCTGGAGACCTGAGCATGCCTGATAGGACGCAGGCTAATCATGAAGAAATGAACTTTCATTTCTCACGTCCTCATATTGCTTTATCAGTTCTTTTACTTGATGAAATTGATCTGATGAATTGATGTAATATTCTTCACTGGTGAAGTATATGAGTTTCTAAGCTGCACTAATTCATCTGCAGGATGATCAACCCAAAGCCACTGAGTGGGTCCTCGATAGTGGATGTACAAACCACATGACTGGTGACAAAAATCTATTGATGGATGCTCCATTATCTCCATCACATCTGAAGCATATCATCTTTGCTGACAAAGGCAAAAGTCAGGTATTGGGTCTAGGTAAGGTTGCGATTACAAAGGATCGACACATGGACAAAGTCATGCTTGTTGAGTCCTTAGGATACAACCTTATGTCTGTCTCAATGCTTTGTGATCTTGATATGGTTGTTATCTTAGGCAAGTACCGTTGTGTTGTGGTTATGGAAGCTGACAATTCCAAAGTCTTCGAAGGCTTTAGGAGAGGAGACCTGTATATTGTTGATTTCTCTACAGGACCACAACCAGCCGTGTGCTTACTTGCAAAAGCTTTAGAAGGCTGGCTCTGGCATCGACGACTTGGTCATGCACGCATGAGGAATTTGCACACGCTTGCGAAGAAAAAGCATGTCATTGGCATCGAGAATGTCAAATTCCTCAAGGATCACCTATGCGGAGCCTGTGAAGCTGGGAAGATGACCAAGGCCAAGCATCCAGCGAAGACTATAATGACCACCACTCGCCCATTTGAATTGCTTCACACGGATCTCTTTGGTCCTAATCATTATTCTGCTATCTCAAATGAAGCATCTCAATATGGCTTTGTTATTGTTGATGATTATTCTCGTTACACATGGGTACACCTTGTTACTTACAAACATGAAGTGGAGGAAGTCTTCAAATGATTTTCCTCGAGGGCTTCAACCAACTTTGGTGTGAAGATCAAGCACATCAGAAGTGACAATGGCACTGAGTTCAAGAATTCTGGTCTCGATGACTATCTTGATGAACTTGGTATTACTCATGAGTTATCTGCTCCTTACACTCCTCAGCAGAACGGCGTCTTGGAGCGCAAGAACAGGACTCTTGCTGAGATAGCTTGCACTATGCTTGATGAATACAAAACGCCTCGTCGTTTCTGGACTGAGGCAATTGATACTGCGTGCCACATCATCAACAGAGTATATCTTCACAAATTCTTCAAAAAGATTGCCTATGAACTCCTCACTGAAAAGAAACCCAATGTAAGTTATTTCAAAGTCTTCGGTGCTAAATGTTGGATTAGAGATCCTCATCACAACTCAAAATTTGCACTGAAAGCACATGAAGGTTTTATGCTTGGTTACGGAAAGGACTCGCACACCTACAGAATCTTCAACAACGTTCTTCACAAAGTTGTTGAAACTGTAGATGTGTGGTTCGATGAAACTAATGGCTCGCAAAGAGAGCACCTACCTACTGTGATAGATGAACCAGCACCTGAGGAAACTACCAAGTTCAAGGCTATTGAGGATGTCATTCCTATTGAAGAATCTGCTGAAGAATTCATTCCAGAACATGAAGAACGTCGAGCTAATGCACCTGAAGAAAATGCTGAAGAAAATGGTGCTGAAGAAAACACTGATCAAACTCTTCAACGACAACCAGCTCATCCTCGCATTGCAAAAGAAGTGCAAGTTGAAAAGATCATCAATGACATCAAAGCGCCAGGTCCTCTCACACGCTCAAAAGCTTCAAATTTGTCTAACTTTTGTGGGCAGTATGCTTTTGTCTCTATTACAGAGCCCACTAAGGTAGATGAAGCATTTCTGGAGCCTGAGTGGATTCAGGCCATGCAGGAAGAATTACATCAGTTCGAGCTCAACAATGTCTGGGAACTGGTCAAACATCCAGATCCTCGCAAGCACAATATCATCGGCACAAAGTGGATCTACCGCAACAAGCAAGATGAAAATGGCCTTGTGGTGAGGAATAAGGCACGGCTTGTAGCTCAAGGCTACACACAGGTTGAAGGAATTGATTTTGATGAAACTTTTGCACCTGTTGCTAGACTTGAGGCTATTCGCATATTACTTGCTTATGCTAACCATCATGATATCACTTTATATCAAATGGATGTGAAAAGTGCATTCCTCAATGGTAAGCTTGAGGAAGAAGTATATGTTGCTCAACCCCCAGGTTTTGAAGATCCAAAGAATCCTGACAAAGTCTTCAGACTCAATAAGGCCCTCTATGGCCTCAAGCAGGCCCCACGGGCTTGGTATGATACCTTGAAGGAACTCTTCATGAAGAAAGGCTTCAAACCCGGTTCACTCGACCCTACTCTTTTCACTAAATCTTATGATGGTGAATTGTTTGTGTGCCAAGTATATGTTGATGATATTATCTTTGGCTGTACTGACCAACGTTATAGTGATGAATTTGCCTATATGATGAGTGAATAATATCAAATGTCTAGTATGGGAGAGTTGAAATTCTTCTTAGGTCTTCAAATTCGTCAACAACACAATGGCATATTCATATCTCAGGAGAAATACCTCAAAGATGTACTGAGGAAATTCGGCATGCAAGATTGCAAAGGCGTCAACATTCCTATGCCCACAAATGGCCATCTGTGCACTGATGAAAATGGTATTGACTTCGATCATAAGGTATACCGCTCCATGATAGGTTCCTTATTATACTTATGTGCATCTAGGCCAGATATAATGCTTAGTGTTTGCATGTGTGCCCGATTTCAAGCTGCACCGAAGGAATCACACCATAAGGCTGTGAAGCATATTCTTCGATATCTAGCTCACACACCAACACTTGGATTATGGTACCCCAAGGGCTCGGCTTTTGATCTTGTTGGATATTCGGACTCTGACTATGCTGGTGATCGTGTGGATCGCAAGTCAACATCTGGTACATGTCATTTCCTTGGATGATCTTTGGTCTGTTGGTCCTCGAAGAAACAGAACTGCGTATCACTATCTACTGCTGAAGCTGAGTACATTGCCGCTGGTTCTTGCTGTGCCCAATTGCTATGGATGAAGCAAACTCTCAAGGACTACGGCGTCAACATGAAGAATGTACCTCTCTTCTGTGACAATGAGAGTGCCATCAAGATTGCTCACAACCCAGTTCAGCACTCAAAGACAAAGCACATTCAGATTCGTCATCATTTTCTTCGTGATCATGTGTTGAAGGGTGACATTTCTATTGAGCATGTGAAGACTGAAGAACAGCTAGCCGATATCTTCACAAAGCCCTTGGATGAGAAGAGATTTAGCAAGTTGCGGTGTGAGCTAAATATCCTAGAATCTTTGAATGTTCTGTGAAAAGGACACTCATCCTAACACTTATGCAAAATTGATGACTTAGATGTGCAACACATGAAGAAACGTTTTACTTCAATCAATGAAGAATAACACTCTTAGTGTGAAGAAATTAATGAAGAATTTGATTCTCAGAACCCTACGATAATTGTACGCGGTGTCTGAAATCATCATTCTTATACGGTGGGTCACGCCACCACCAAAAGTTGAAATTCGTCAAATTATTCATATTCTTCAACTTTGCATAGTCTTCATTGGTTCCGTCTTTTTCTTCATTGGCTATATATATATATATATATATGAGTTTATGTTCTCTACAACATTCACTTATTGCTATTTCTTCAAGTTGGTTTTCTGCTAAGTGAATGTGATCGGACCCTTCCCCTCTATGCTATACTCAACCCTATCTGTTCACAAATTCTTCATGTGCGTTCTTGTAAGTGCATCTAGTGCCACCCCTAGTTGGTTTTGGAGTATTGACGACAAACCTAGTTGAGGGACTAATGTGTTTGTGAGAATTGCAGGATAACACAGGTAGAAGTCCCTCATTGATTCGGTTTTACTACCAGAGATGACCCCTAAAAATGTATGAAGACATTGAAGTCAAAGGTGGTATATGAAGATATTCACATTGAAGACTATGACAAGAGAAGACACTATATGAAGCCTATGGAGCTCGAAGACTTAGATCTTTCGTAGTTCTTTTTATTTTGTGTTGAGTCATAGGAACCACCATACTGTTAAGTGGGGTCCAAGAGAACCAGTCAGAATGACTGAAGTGATGCCAAAACCAAAAACCTATGTCTTCGAGTGAAGACTATGAGAGCGAATCTTGTCCAGAGTCGGACATGTCAGCTTTTCTTGTAGCCCAAGTAAAGTTGCCGTGTGAGTTTGAAATCTGATCATTGGAACATGTGTCAGTTCCTTAGTGACCCAGGGTCATTTCGAACAAATCAGGTCGGGTTGCCAAGTGGCTATAAATAGCCCACCCCCTACAACCATAAACGGTTGGCTGCTCAGATTGAAAGTACGGCTTTTGTCGTTTGAGAGCAACCCACCTCGAAGCCTTTGAGAGAGAATTCCTTGCGAGGATAAAGCCCTAACCACCAGAGCCAGAGAGAATTGGGCATCACTTAAGTCTTCTTGTCTGTGTGATCTGAAGACTTATTACACTTGAGGACTGTGCATCCTCTAGCCAGTTAGGCGTCGCGTTCTGAGCATCCAAGAGACATTGTGGATTGCCGGTGAACAAAGTCTGTGAAGGTTTGGGAGTCTACCTTGAAGACTTAGCAGAGTGATTGGGCGAGGTCTATGTGACCTTAGCTCAAGGAGAATATGGTGAGGACTGGGTGTCCTGAGCTGCGTGTTCAGGACTGGGTGTCCGGGACTGTGTGTCCTAAGGTTTAAATACCTAGCCGCTCCAACCAGACGTGCAGTTGTCACAGCAACTGGAACTGGTCCAACAAATCATTGTCTTCAATGAGTCACTGGTTTCATCTTCACTTCCCTTTACTTACTGTTACTCCTTGTGAAGTCATTGTATGTTTGCACTATCATTTGTCTTCACTGAGTGACTGCGTGTTCTGTTTGGCTTCACAATATCTTCCTACCTGATCCTTACTACCTAGCTGCTATTAGTCTTTGTGCTTTCACTTCATTGAATACTTGACTATGATTTGCCTGGTGTAGTCTACCTTCCGCTGCATGGTAATAGGTTTAATTTTATCGTTTGTCTTCAAAACTTCTATGTTCTGAAGACTTTCATAAAAATCGCCTATTCACCCCCCCCTCTAGTCGATATAACGCACTTTCAGTTCTATTTGAAACTCGTTCAAAATCTTCACTGTGTCCTTGTCAGCTGAAGAAATTGCGAACGGAACTTTAAAACTAATCTTATCCAAATTTTCAGTTTTGTCGCTCAAATCGTTCCGCATCCCACGATGAATTTTTAATTCACCCACGATCTTATATGATCTCCACTACACAGTACGTGGGTGACACATGTCATGCGAAGGAGAAGGGTCAGGGGCACATTTGTCCCAAATCTTCGGGCGAATAGTTTTTCACTGCTACTATAAATACCCCCTCATCCCTTCCTCACTTCTTTTACTCCGCTCGACCTCTCTCTCCAGCTCGAGCTTCTCAAACCCTAGCGCCGCCGCTACTTCATCGCCGCCGGTGAGGAAGAGCTTCACTGCCTCGACCTCGTCGCCGACGTACTCGCACCGACCGCGGACATCTTCACTCCGCCGCCGCTGTAGCCGTCTTCCTCCGCCAAGTTAGGGCGTGGAAGATCTGCACAGATGAACTTCACATCTCCTCACTTCAGTTCGCCGTGTTCTTCATCCAGGGTAAATAAAAGCTACTTTTACTGCCCTCGTTGATTTGAATGATTATATACAAAATCTTCAAAAGTGTTTTTTTCTTCATATCTTCACATACTGAACACCTCACAAAGTCATCTGTTCCTGATTCGTTTCTCTAAGCACCTTTTTTTTCAAGATTCCTCAATTGTGTGGATCTTCGATCTATACAACTCTGGAACCTAAGACAAAGAACGCTTAGTGAAAATCTTCAAGACTCATCTGGTCAAATTCCTCAAACTTGTTCTTCTTGAAAAACCTTCTGAGAATGCATATGACCTCTCCAAATTCCTCGCAACTAAACTCTGTTCACAGGTACACATGTCAGCTGCTGAATCACTAGGTTCTCATCAACTTAACTCATTTGCAGCGTTCCTCGAAGAAAAGTTGCATACTTCTTTAGAGAATTCAATTGTTCAAATTCCTCAACTGAAGAAAATGGCTGATGGTAAGAAGCCACAGAAGGGAGGAAAGAGGCCTGAGGTAAATACAGCGTTTGAAATCCCTGATGACATATATGCTGGGTACTGCACACCTACTGAGGAAACCAAGAATGAGCGCAAAGTGCGCATTCAGAAGATGGAGAGGAGATGGGCAAGAGAATGGAGGGAGTACAGATATGTCACTCCTAAGTACATGAAGAAATTCGCACTCAATCCTCCATGCCCAAGAGCTCCATTGGCACCTGGCCAAATCGCTGATCCCACCAGCCTCAAGTGCGGCGAGGACTATCCTAATGAATGGGCCAAGCGCCAAGCCAAGCTGGCCAAGCAAGCCAGAGAAGCAGTGAGGAAATTTAATGAAGACTCTACTGCGGCTGCTGCTGCCTCTGTTGAGGCCTCTGTCAAGCCGAGGAAAATCCATGCCTAAGAAGCCTGCTCGTAAGCCCGGTGCTTCACCAACAGTGCCCTCACGGCCAAGTTCCTCAGTTGCGCCCTCACGACCAGACTCTTCAAAGTCCTCACGACCAATCCCTCAAGCTGCACCTTCAAAATCCTCAGCACCTCCTCCAAAGTCCTCAGCTGTTCCGACAAAGTCCTCAGCACCTGCGCATCCGGCCTCATGCCAAAGGACTACAGGCATCTCCATTGCCTCTGGTGTCTCAGCAAGCTCCTCAGCTGCACCAAATTCTTCATCTGGCCCCACTCTGCTGAAGACCAAGGCCACTGCTGGACGAGGTCCACGCCCAAGTCCTCAAAAGAAGCAAGTCGCTTTCCAAGTGCCACCCGAAGAAGATGAAGCTGATGATGATGAACTTGCAGAAATCATCAGAGACAGACAAGTTAGGGCCGCTAGAGCCAAAGGCACGCATGTGCCACTGCTTTTGGATCCCAAGCTGATCCTCGACTACATTGATCTCTGGCACAAGGACCCAAATACTCCTATGCCTGACTTCAAGCTGACACCTGGTCAAAATCACATGCTGACTCATTTCATCCAAGAGGAGAAATGGAAATATGATCAGGCCAGGCAGATCAAGAAGGCCCACTACAGAAAGGAGAAATATCTGAAGAACAACGTTGTCACTATGACAATTGATGAACTTGTAAAAATCCAATCTGAAATCAAAACCCTCAGCGATGACTTCAAAGACTACTATGCTGATTGGCAAGGAGCCAAAGTTAGATTTGTAAAGATAACTGAACAGTTCACTTCAAATGTTGCTGCCCCAACGCAACAGGAAATTCCTCAGGCTGAAGCATCTGCTCAGCCGACTGAAGAACATGCCAGCACCGTTGATGATAATCAGGCTGCTGAAGAAAATGTGAGTTCCAGGGCTGATGACTGCATTCCAGCCACTGAAGAAATTTCCAGGGCACCCACTAGTGGTGTGCCTGAAGAAATTGAAGAACTCAGGGCAACTGCATCAGTTGTGCCTGAAGAAAATCAACCAGATTCCTCAGCTGCTCCTGCACCAACTTCAACTCAAATCCTTCCATCTGCATTAGATGTGAAGAAGACCAAGGCTGCAGAGCGTGCTGCAGTGAAGAAAAGGAAAGCATCAGCTGCTTCAGATTCTTCAGCCCCGAAGAAAATGAAGCCTATGACAAGTTCATTTGCACATCCGATTGATGCTGTTCCCATCTCAACCAAGCCATCAAAGGACCTTGTTCCTTTTGATGAAGAATATGTGATCCCTAGCGGATCTGATGAAGAAACTCCTTCTACTGCTTCGTCTGAACCGTTGGATGAAGAAATTGAAGTGGATGCGATCCCTTCAACACCTATCATCTCCTCGCCTATGCCTCAGTTCACAGCTGAAGAGGCTGGTGTTGAAGAAATGGAAGATGAAGTTGTGGACATTGGCTGCTCCACACCCGTAATCAGTGATGAATTCTGGGAAAGTCAGCATCCAAACTCTCCAATGTTCACCCCTCTACAGCAAATTCCTCAGTCCCCCACACAAACTGTTCACATGGGCTCTGAAGAAACTCATCCCACTGCATCTGTCCATGAGGAAATTCCAGCCACTAGCGCTGCAGAAACTGTTGCTGCTGAACAACCAACTACGCAGACTGCCACTGAGGAAAACCAGAAATTCCTCAGCCTGAAGAACCTGCGATTGAGATTCCTGAGGTCGTGATGCAACTCACTGACACTCCTCTGCCGAAGCCAAAGGATCCATTCTCACGCAAGCAAAAGTTCAAGACTGATGATTTCTTCGGCGAGCACGTATTCTTCGAAGATTACAACCCATATGACTCTGCTCGCATTAGGAAGAGGCATTTCTGGACTGCTAGTCAAGCCAATTTCTATTGCTCAGTGCTGTTCAACAAGGAGAAGATTTTCTACCATGAGCATATTACTCACGTGGATATGGAATCTCTGTCGTGCTTCGCACCAGTCCTCAGTGTTCTTCACGACGCTGGACTGCTCAATTTTTGCTCTGACATCTACGATTGGAATGAAGAACTGATTCTTCAATTCTATGCAACGCTGCACATCACCGGAAATGTTGAAGATGTGAATTCATGGGTGCTAGACTGGATGTCTGAAAACACTCACTACACTGCACCAGCCTCTGAATTGCTTCGTGCTCTAGCACTCAGTCCTCCCCTTGAAGAAGCTCGCTGCATCTACAGTGAACCTGAGCTCACACATCATTACATGCAAGTGCTGATGAAGCCTTTGAAACCAGGTCAGGCACCACGAACCAAATTCCTCGTGAAGGAATTGCTGTACGTGCCCAGAACTGTCTATCATATTCTTACGAGGACAATCAGTCCTATCAAAGGCCACGACTCATCTGATGAGGAAATTGTTGGCATCATGAAGAATCTGGTATTCAACATCGTTCATGGCATTCCTGTCAACTATCACGATTTCTTCATGAGGACTATGGCCAATGTTGCACTGTGTAACATCCCAAAATTCTAAATTTTGGAATGTTATAATAAATAGATAGATTTGATTGACTGTTTGATTGATTGACTGAAAGTGAGTGAAATTCGAAACTTTTGAAAGTTAAATGAGAGGGAATAAAAGGACTTCCCCAAACATTCATATTTGCTTTCTGATCTCCATGAATTCAAATTCTTTTCAAATACAAAACCCTTGAGCGAAGATGATATGACTTCTTCCATTTAAAATTAAATGAAAGGGTATTTGAAAATAATTGAATTTCATTATCAATTCAGAAACTTTAAGCAACTCAAGGACCCACGGAGAGAGTTGGGGATTTCGTTATTTACATAATTGAGTTTTCTCAAATTATGTAAACATGATCATTTGATTTTATTTATTTTATCATCAATTATTTCTACTACAAAAATATGAGAGAGGGAATAAAATGACTTTCCCAAAATATAGAAATATTGAGGATTTAATAAAAAAATCATATAAGTTTCATTTCGGAGTTTTTCGGTATTTTATTTGAATTTAGGAAAAATGCACGTTTTTCAAATAGTAGTTTGGGCCCAGATAAATGTTCACTTTATCGGGCTTGATTTTAGGAACCCGGCAAAATTTATTTCGTGATTTTTGGAGTCCGTTTAGTATTTCTTTTTATTTTTCTTCCGAGCGGATTTATAGAAAAAACGGAAACCGACTTCGGGCCGTACTTGGCCAGGACTCCCTGGCCCGGGGCCTTTATATAGCGCCCGAGGCCCGACCGAGAGCCCCAGCCCAGCCGAAACCCTAGCCGCCGCCTACCAGCCCCGCCGCCGCCGCCGACTCGCCGGAGCGCGCGCCTTTCGAGGTTTACCGCCGCCTCGTTTTCCGTGCAGTTTTTTTTAAAAAAAAATCTGTTCGTCGTTTTTCTTTTTCGTTGGATTTTCCGCGGTTATTTTCTGATCGCGATTTCTGATCCGATTTTCGTTTTAGTATAACTTTTCGCTCGTTTATCGGAATCAGGCGATTCAAGCGCCTGGAGTTTCGCCTCGAAACCCTCTTTCCGAATAATCAACTTAAACAAGTTTTTGCTACTGTAAAATTTGCCCTAGATCCAGATTACTAGAACGAAGTTATTTTCTTTCGCCGTTTGATTTCTTTCGCTTCGTTCAATTTGATTCTTTTTGCAACCAGGGTTCTTAAGTTGAACTTTCTGGTTAGATCTTCTATTTGAGTTTTACCTGTGTATTAGATGAGTACTTATTGTATGCTTGTTTGATTGTCTGCGATAGAATACCCGGAGTGCGCCGCCTGTTACTTCGAATCTCTAGGTTTCGCGGATCATCAGCAAGGCAAGTAACACTTTGATCATACCTTTTCTACAACCCAGTTTTATTGCATTAGATCAATCCTCACACATTGCATGATTAGGATATAATTAAATTGTGGGATGGGAAGTAGATGAGGTAGTACCTATTACCTGTTTATTATCAAACCTTTTGGGAGTTACTTCTACGTTTGCTATTATGCCATGCCTATGCCAGTAGACGTGGATTGGTGAGTGATATCATGACAGATTGTGAGATTATAATTAAGGGTTAATCTAAGGTGCAAACCTAACACAATCTGGGTGATGAGGCACCTGGGTTACCAGGACTTGCCTGTTTTCTTTTGGACCGCCACCCACGGCTCAAAGGGATTCATGAGAATTAATTCAATACTAGAAACTTCCGTGTGCAGCCACAAGCCATTATGGGCTCTGGCATAGTTGACTAAGTTGTGCGCACTCTTACAGTGGTAGACTAGCAGATGTAGGGGAAAGTAGGTGTACCGGTCTACCCGTCGTAAGGTGCTAGCGCTTCTGAAAGACTGTGTCTCGGTCATCCGTCTTCTCAAACACCCTGCAGTGCGAGAAACCAAACGGAGGCGATCGAGCCTTGTGAGGAAAAGTGCGCAAACCTCTGCAGAGTGTAACAAACTAACCATGGTTAGCCGTGTCCCTGGTCATGGACATCTTGAGTATCTAGTACCTGGATTATCATGTGAATCTCAACATGTTATTCTAAATTAATTTTGATGGGTTTTAATGATGATACTTAATTGGGATTGAGAATGCTGTCAACCATTCTCAATGTTTCACAACCACCATGATAGTAATTAATTTTATTCCTTTGAAGTAGGGAAAAATTGGCTTTACGCAAAGAACCTTATAACCATAGAGCTTTTCCACCAGCCATATATGCATATAGTGATAGCCATTGTTCATCATTTTCTCTACGGTGTGAATTTGCCAGTACATTCAATGTACTGACCCATTTCGGGCTGCAACGTCTCATGTTGCAGGATTATCTTACGACGAGTAAGTGATACGTTAGGGTTACGATTTCTACACTCAACTTTGCCGTTGGTGTTGATGGGAATCCACAACCTTGTTGCTTCCGCTATATGGATTGAGGTAATAGTATTTACGTTACGTTATACATGTGATTTACCTCTGTTATAAATCCTTCGAGTACTGTGTGTGTCAGCATACCGATCCAGGGATGACACTTAAGCACAGAGACTTGATCCATTCGGGTCGGGTCGCTACAAGATGGTATCAGAGCACATGTTGACTGTAGGACGTGACCCTAGAAACTGGCAAGCCCATAGCAAGGATTTTTCTCTACAACTTTCCCTTTCAAAAAGATCTTTTACCTCTCTTCTCTTCTGAGCTTATTCAAATATTCCCTTTTAGTGAGACTATACCCCTTTCCCCTTTTGACCACACGAAGATTCGTCTGATGGGACCACTCTAAGAAGTACAAGATATCAGACAACAAAGACCACTTCGAAATGAAGAGTATTTTCCGTGCATATGAATAATGGAAACTACAACGGTTGAAGGCCAAAGACAAGTAGAATTTGAAGGCTCTGAAGAATTCCCAGATTTGTATGACCTAGGAAGGCTACCCTTATGGAACTTGGCAGACTATGGAAGTTGTCAATACCCGAGATCAAGGTGTATCAGAGAAAGACCAAGCATGGAGAGTTAAAAACCTCAAAGTTTTGTCAAGAAAACCCTAAGGCAGGGGATATCAATTATGGAAGATAGCTCATGGCAATGACAAGGGCAGAAACACGGTTATCTGTGATGTCATCACCATTGATACTGTGGTCACCGAGCTGAGCTAAGCATGCATATGCATGGAAGGATTAAATGGTAGAAGGCTGATGGAGCACCTATCAGCAAGATGAAGTTTTAACCTTAGCCGGTGTATCACCAGGATTTGGAGTAGTACATCAAGAAGTTTAAAATGGAGCTCCAGGAAGTCGTATTAGACAAGGAAGTATTTCATGAGGAACTCAGGATCCTGAAGATGAGAGCAGCCAAGCTGGAAGAGCTACAACCTTGAGATACCGGAGAATTGTCAAGAACTAAAGGACAGTATGACCATGGTTCATGTGAAGGATGTTGAAACCAGAAGTTTGAAATGCAACTCCGGAATATTAAAGGACGTCACGAGAGACTTCGCATCAACAGAGTTGATCTGGCAAAAGAACTTAAGAAGACAAGCATGATCGGAAGAAGCCATTGGAGGCATGAACAAGGCTTGAAGAGTTTGGAGACGTTGAAGATTTGTTGACCTTTAGAAGACCAAACCCCTGTTATATACCTACGTTAGATGCGAGATTGTGAGCTGTCATTTGTTTGATGTTTTCCCGACAGCCATGATAAAATCAGTCTTTTCAAAACCATTGTTTGTATTGTGTGCATCCCTCTCTATCTCTCTTATCTTACCCCAAACCCACATGGACCCAATAGAGGATGAATGGAGATGAGCTTGTATTTTCTGGACTGATGAGTCAGTTGGAGGCAGACCGATGGATTCAGAACATGGAGGATCATATGGAGAACAACCCTATAGTCAGAAAGGATATGGCCCAGCATGCGCTTCAATGCTTTGAAAGAGGTGCTGCTACTTGGTGGAGGATGTACCAAACCATCAATGGATGGCAAAGTGTAACCACTTGGAAAGAATTTAAGTTGACTTTGCTAAAGTCTCAGTTTGTGTCCCAGAAGTTGAAGCCTTATGGAAAGGACATGAAGAAACCTTGTGCATGCAAGATTTGTGGAGAAATCGGACACACCCATAAAGAACATAAGGATGAATGCCCCAAGGAGAAGGAAACTTGTGCTAGATAGTTGAGTTTGCAACAAAAGAAATGGAGTAGTAGAAGTGAGAACATTTTTCTTTTATATTGAGGTGGTGAGTTGAGACTTGTTATGGAAAAGCGAGAGATTGTGATCATTGGAGAATCAATAAAGTTAGCATCGTTGGTAAAGATTTGGGTTTTATGAGTTGTTACTCTATGAAGAAGAATTTTGGCCATTCTGGGGATATGAGAAATATGGTCTATGGAAGATTTGTGCATTTTAAGGGTGGTAGTACCCTGTAAGAACCGTTGACCCCTGGAAAAGATAAGGATACTCCACTGAGTGGATTTCGGACAAAATGCATACGAGTTTTGTCACGATATGTGTGATACCTCAAGAGTATGTGGGATGAAGTTGGAGACCGTTAGTTGTTTGGACCAAATGTGATCAAGGAGTCAGAAGAGAATGTTAAGTTGATTCGAGATAGACTGAAGGTAGCTCAGTCCAGGCAGAAGAGTTATGCAGACTCAAAAAGGAAAATGCAAGGAGGTAGTCTATGAAATTGGAGACAGAGCATGTATTCGTGTGTCCCCTATGCGAGGAGTTAAACGGATTGGAGTTAAGGGACAGTTAGCCCCGAGATTTGTAGGACCATACCGAGTTTGGAGCATATGGGAGAAGTGGCCAACAAGTTGGAGTTACCCGAAGGACTATCAGGAGTTCATGATGTGTTTCACGGTTCCCAGTTGAAGAAGTGCCATGCAGAGATGGCCAATATTCTCCTGTAAAGACGCTTGACCGCGGAAAGGATAATGATGTTCCACGAAGTGGAATATGGACTTCATAAGTATAAGTTTTTATCTCGGTATGAGGGATATCCCACGAGGATGAAGAGATGAAGTACTATTGGATATAAAGGAGGTATGATGTCGGAAATAGGGATCAATGAAAACTCCATGATGAGTCTGAGTAATCATGTCCTAGTTTGGTGCCAATAGAAGGAAGGAAGACAGTACAATTGGATGGATTTAAGAATACTAGGAAGTTGGATGTTGGAATAACGATCAGTTGCCCCGATGATGAGTTCAAGGTTTGCAAGTGATGGGATGGGCCATAACCCACAGGCCCCAGGACCTGCCAAGAAGCAAGCACACTCTTGCTGAAGGAAACCCCCTGGAAGAGGATATGCCCTTATCGATAGACGATCTTATAGGAGTAACGCAAAACCTGAGAGTTGTGAAGGAACGATAGATGTTTGTTTGGCTTGCAGAATCAATGGATTTATCCGAACCTTGGTTCTTCGACGAGAGAAATTCTACAATGCTTGTGAGGATGACCGAGTGTTACAATACGAGATTCGCTAAAGCATATACAGGGTAATGATTTGGGTGCGGGATGGATTGATCACCATACCCACTTACTCTTATTATTCGCCTTGCTATATGGGATGGTAAATCTGAGTGACTTGCCTATAGTAGAGAGACGACGATATTAAACCTTGTTAAACCTTAGAATGGTATAGGTATTTTTTTCCCTTGTACAAGGCAGCTTTGCCAACCGTAGGTTATACGGTGAGGATCACCCAGACCCATTTCCTGCAGAAGAAACCATAAATTGTTGACCACCATGAGATATTGATAGTTGTTTAGTCTTGGCGCCAGACCTGTCAGCTAAGAAGACCCAATCTCGGAATAACCTTACCTAGATGAAAGACAAAAGAATTGAGGAAAAGGTTATGCCACTACCGGAAGAGCTCAGAGAAGGAATTTTCTCGAGGATCTGAGAAGACCGACACTGTCAAGAATAAGGATGGAGTATATGAGTTTTGATGGAACAGTAACCATGCTTCTAAGGGTGGTAGCACCCCAGACCCCTGCGAAGATCGATGGATTTTGAGGAGACCCCCAAACCCTAACCTTTTCTTGCTAGCCTCTCCGAATCTCGAGGACAAGATTCCTTTTAAGGGTGGTAGGTTTGTAACATCCCAAAATTCTAATTTTTGGAATGTTATAATAAATAGATAGATTTGATTGACTGTTTGATTGATTGACTGAAAGTGAGTGAAATTCGAAACTTTTGAAAGATAAATGAGAGGGAATAAAAGGACTTTCCCAAACTTTCATATTTGCTTTCTGATCTCCATGAATTCAAATTCTTTTCAAATACAAAACCCTTGAGCGAAGATGATATGACTTCTTCCATTTAAAATTAAATGAAAGGGTATTTGAAAATAATTGAATTTCATTATCAATTCAGAAACTTTAAGCAACTCAAGGACCCACGGAGAGAGTTGGGGATTTCGTTATTTAGATAATTGAGTTTTCTCAAATTATGTAAATAGGATCATTTGATTTTATTTATTTTATCATCAATTATTTCTGCTACAAAAATATGAGAGAGGGAATAAAATGACTTTCCCAAAATATAGAAATATTGAGGATTTAATAAAAAATCAAATAAGTTTTATTTCGGAGTTTTTCGGTATTTTATTTGAATTTAGGAAAAATGCGCGTTTTTCAAAGTTGTAGTTTGGGCCCAGATAAATGTTCACTTTATCGGGCTTGATTTTAGGAACCCAGCAAAATTTATTTCGTGATTTTTGGAGTCCGTTTAGTATTTCTTTTTATTTTTCTTCCGAGCAGATTTATAAAAAAACGGAAACCGACTTCGGCCTGTACTCGGCCAGGACTCCCTGGCCCGGGGCCTTTATATAGCGCCCGAGGCCCGGCCGAGAGCCCCAGCCCAGCCGAAACCCTAGCCGCCGCCTACCAGCCCCGCCGCCGCCGCCGACTCGCCGGAGCGCGCGCCTTTCGAGGTTCGCCGCCGCCTCGTTTTCCATGCAGTTTTTTTTAAAAAAATCTGTTCGTCGTTTTTCTTTTTTGTCGGATTTTCCGCGGTTATTTTCTGATCGCGATTTCTGATCCAATTTTCGTTTTAGTATAACTTTTCGCTCGTTTATCGGAATCAGGCGATTCAAGCGCCTGGAGTTTCGTCTCGAAACCCTCTTTCCGAATAATGAACTTAAAGAAGTTTTTGCTACTGTAAAATTTTCCCTAGATCCAGATTACTAGAACGAAGTTATTTTCTTTCGCCGTTTGATTTCTTTCGCTTCGTTCGATTTGATTCTTTTTGCAACCAGGGTTCTTAAGTTGAACTTTCTGGTTAGATCTTCTATTTGAGTTTTACCTGTGCATTAGATGAGTACTTATTGTATGCTTGTTTGATTGTCTGCGATAGAATACCCGGAGTGCGCCGCCTGTTACTTCGAATCTCTAGGTTTCGCGGATCATCAGCAAGGCAAGTAACACTTTGATCATACCTTTTCTACAACCCAGTTTTATTGCATTAGATCAATCCTCACACATTGCATGATTAGGATCTAATTAAATTGTGGGATGGGAAGTAGATGAGGTAGTACCTATTACCTGTTTATTATCAAACCTTTGGGAGTTACTTCTACGTTTGCTTATTATGCCATGCTATGCCAGTAGACGTGGATTGGGTGAGTGATATCCATGACAGATGTGAGATTTATAATTAAGGGTTTATCTAAGGTGGCAACCTAATACACATCTGGGTGGATTGAGGCACCTGGGGTTACCAGGACTTGCCTGTTTTTCTTTGGACCGCCACCCAGGCTCAAAGGGATCATGAGATTATTCATACTAGAAACTTCCGTGTGCAGCCACAAGCCATTATGGGCTCTGGCATAGTTGACTAAGTTGTGCGAACTCTTACAGTGGTAGACTAGCAGATGTAGGGGAAAGTAGGTGTACCGGTCTACCCGTCGTAAGGTGCTAGCGCTTCTGAAAGACTGTGTCTCGGTCATCCGTCTTCTCAAACACCCTGCAGTGCGAGAAACCAAACGGAGGCGATCGAGCCTTGTGAGGAAAAGTGCGCAAACCTCTGCAGAGTGTAACAAACTAACCATGGTTAGCCGTGTCCCTGGTCATGGACATCTTGAGTATCTAGTACCTGGATTATCATGTGAATCTCAACATGTTATTCTAAATTAATTTTGATGGGTTTTAATGATGATACTTAATTGGGATTGAGAATGCTGTCAACCATTCTCAATGTTTCACAACCACCATGATAGTAATTAATTTTATTCCTTTGAAGTAGGGAAAAATTGGCTTTACGCAAAGAACCTTATAACCATAGAGCTTTTCCACCAGCCATATATGCATATAGTGATAGCCATTGTTCATCATTTTCTCTACGGTGTGAATTTGCCAGTACATTCAATGTACTGACCCATTTCGGGCTGCAACGTCTCATGTTGCAGGATTATCTTACGACGAGTAAGTGATACGTTAGGGTTACGATTTCTACACTCAACTTTGCCGTTGGTGTTGATGGGAATCCACAACCTTGTTGCTTCCGCTATATGGATTGAGGTAATAGTATTTACGTTACGTTATACATGTGATTTACCTCTGTTATAAATCCTTCGAGTACTGTGTGTGTCAGCATACCGATCCAGGGATGACACTTAAGCACAGAGACTTGATCCATTCGGGTCGGGTCGCTACAAGATAGCCATCTAGCTACTAGCTAAGGACCCGTAGGTCTGAGGTAAATTACTCACGCTTCATCAGAAGGGCAATAGAGTTGAAGTAGAAGCCCTCAGTGATCGAACCCCCCTCCAACAGGATGCCGGAAAAGACCCCAAGATGGGATATCATGGGAACAGAAGGTTGCGGCGGTGGAAAAGTGTTTTGTGGATGCTTCTGGAGGTTTGGGAATATATGTGAATATATAGGACGAAGAATTAGGTCAAGGAAGTCACGAGGGGGCACAAGGTAGGGGGCGCGCCCTCCCCCCTTGTTGCCGCCTTGTGGCTCTTTTGACTTGAACTCCAAGTCTTCAGCGTGTCTTCTGGTCCAAGAAAAATCATCGCGAATGTTTTATTCCATTTGGACTCCGTTTGGTATTCCTTCTCCGCGAAGCTAAAAAACAAGAAAAAAAACAGAAACTAGCACTGGGCTCCAGGTTAATAGGTTAGTCCTAAAGTTAATATAAAATAGCATATTAATGCATGTAAAACATCCAAAATAGATAATATAATAGCATGGAACAATAAAAAATTATAGATACATTGGAGATGTATCAAGCACTAGAGCAACTGACAAACTACTCCAAAAAGATATAAGTGAAGATCAATGAGTAGTTGAATAATTATGTAGCTATGTGAAGACTCTCTCTCATAAATAAAATTACAGATATTAAGTAATTTATTCAAACATCAAGAAAAAAAATTGTCATTTCAAGAATAGCACATATCATGTGAAGAAGGAAAAACCTTAGGCTCAACCAAGGCTAACCGATAATTGTTGATGAAGAAAGGTGGGATGCCAACCGGGGCACCCCCAAGCTTAGATGCTTGAGAATTCTTGAAATATTATCTTGGGATGCCTTGGGCATTCCCAAGCTTGAGCTTTTGTGTCTCCTTAATTCCTTTATATCACGGCTTCCCTAAATCTTAAAAACTTCATGCACACAAAACTCAACAAGAACTCGTGAGATAAGTTAGTATAAATCAATGCAAAACCTTATCATTCTCTACTGTAGAAAATCACTACAATTATAATTTGACATTGCATACTAAATGACTCTACATATTTAATACTCCTATCCTCAAATAGAATCATTAAACAAGCAAACATATGCAAACCTAACAACAATCTGTCTAAACAGAACAATTTGTAAAGAATGCAAGAGGAATCATACTTCCCTAACTCCAAAAATTCTGAAAAATTACCACACGGTAGAAAAATTGGTTTTATTAATTGTGTAAAAATTTCAAGATTTTATCACATTCTTACTTTCCAAAAGATTAGGACAATGATAGAAAACTTTCTGTTTTCAAAACAGCAACACATAGACTTGCAAAATAAGCATGGTAAAGGCTATACTTGACCTTTTTATTGAACTAAAAGATGAAAAAAATCATTCTAAATAGCAGCAAGCAAATATCAACAAAATAAAATGACGCTCCAAGAAAAAAATCATATCATGTGGTGAATAAAAATATAGCCTCAAATAATTTTACCGATGGATTGAAGACAAAAGAGGGGGCGCCATCCGGGGCATCCCCAAGATTAGTTGCTTGGGTATTACTTGAATATTACCGTTGGGTGCCTTGGGCATCGCCAATATTAGGCTCTTTACACTCCTTATTCCGTATTCCATCGAAACTTCACCCAAATCTTGAAAACTTCACAACACAAAACTCAACAGAAAACTCATAAGCTCCGTTAGTATAATAAAGCAAATCACCACTTAGGTACTGTTGTGAACTCATTATAAATTTATATTGGTGTTATATCTACTGTATTACAACTTCTCCATGGTTCATACCCTCCGATACTAGCCATAGATTTATCAAAATAAGCAAACAACACAATGAAAACAGAATCTGTCAAAAACAAAACAGTCTGTAGTAATCTGGAAACTTCATATACGTATGTAACTCCAAAAATTCTGAAAAATTAGGAAAGTCTAGGAAATCTGTATATAAATCTTGTGTAAAAAATTCAGATCAAAATCACGCTATTTTGAATTTCTAAAATCCTGGAAATGAGCTCAAAAGTTTCTATTTTTCAGCAAGATCAAATCAACTATCACCATAGACCATCCCAAAGGTCTTACTTGGCACTTTATTGAAAGAAAATCTATAAAACATGATTAATAAAATATATTAATCATGTGGACACACAAAAACAGTGGGGGTAAATGTTGGGTTGTCTCCCAACAAGCGCTTTTCTTTAGTGCCTTTTTAGCTAGGCATGATGATTTCAATGATGCTCACATAAAAGATAAGAATTGAAACATAACGAGAGCATCATCAAGCATATGACTGGCAAATTTAAGTCTATCCCACTTCCATGCATAGGGATTTTGTGAGCAAACAATTTATGGGAGCAAGAATCAACTGGCATAGGAAGGCAAAACAAGCATAACTTCAAGATTTTCAACACATAGAGAGGAAACTTGACATTATTGAAATATGTAGAAGCATATGTTCCTCTCTCATAATAATTTTTAGTAGGATCATGAATCAATTCAACAATGTAACCATCACATAAAGCATTCGTTTCATGATCCACAAGCATAGAAAATTTACTACTCTCCACATAAGCAAAATTCTTCTCATTCAGAATAGTGGGAGTATCAAAAGAAACTCGAAAACTATAAATTGTTTCCACATTAAAAGAGTAACGTTCAGAAAAAGGGTAATCATAATTATGACAAGTTTTATAAATATAATCATCACTACTTTTTATAACTTAAGTGTCATCACAATAAGCATCATAAGTAGCAACTTTGTTCTCATCGAAATCAAATGAAACCTCTTCCAAGATAGTAGAATCATTACTAAATAAAGTCATGACCTCTCCAAATCCACTTTTATCATCATCTAAAGTTGACATTCTTCCAAACCCACTTTCATAAATATTGCAATCATCATAAATACGAGGCATGCTATCATCATAATAAATTTTCTCATCAAAACTTGGGGGGCTAAAAATATCATCTTCATCAAACATAGCATCCCCAAGCTTGGGACAAACATTAATTACAGCAAATAAATTATCAAACATGTCATTCTCATCAAACATAGCATACCCAAGCTTGGGCCTTTGCATATCGTAAGCATAATCACTCTCATCATTAAAAGTATGAATAGCACCAATAGTATAGCAATTATTATCATCACAATTTTCTAGGTTGGTGCCAAAAAGATTTTCAAGATTATAGGAAGTATCATGATTTTCCTAATCACAATCATCACAATGAGTAATGGGCATAACAAAATCATCCTCAATAGTTTCTTCGAACATTGTACCATAAGATAAAAAATCAATATCATCATCAAGTATATCATCTTCCATATTTATTTTTGATTCATTCTCATGAGGCATAACAATAATAGGAGCAACATCATTTGGGAGGGATACCTTTTTACCTTTGCTTCTCCGTATTTTCTTTTTCTTCTCCACATCATGTGTGGGTTTAATCAAGTTTTTGGAGCTCCTTATTGATGACATTGGTTGCATAGGGAGCTCATTCTCATAACCTATTTTACCATGAGAGACAATAGAAGGGAAAGTGGAAATCTTTACCCTTTCATTAGTACTTTTATATTCTATTGATTTTCCCATATTTTATAGTTTTTAATATAAGCATTTCCTTGCAATTTACCATGCAAAACATATATATTCCTTTAAGAGTAGTTTCAACATGTCGGTGAATATGAATGCTTCAAACCAACTATTTTTATGTGACAATTCTTCACACCCCAAGAATAAACAAAGTTCATTATAAAGTTCAAGGGTGATCAAGTTATTGCTATTTTTAGCCACGATTCGATCATGAAAAAGTGTGCATTGGAAATTAAGATGACCAACTCTATTGCCAAGTTCACAAGTAATGGGATGAAGAGAGCATAATTTTGTAGCAAATTTATCTATCACCTTAAGCCACCGATTGGTTTCATCATGTTTATGCATCTTACAAAATCTATCATCCCTATAAGGCATGTCTTCACAAACTCTATTCACCCCACAAAAATTGACATGCTTATAAGAAACATCATTATCATGACTAGTGCAATCATGAAAGTGCAACTAATCCTCGGGTGGTTTTGGTAATTCATAACAAATATAGCTCATTTTCAAGTTAAATATTTCAGAAAGTTCAATGGTTGGCATGTCATGGACTAGAGATGTGGACCCCTCAAAATGCTAAGTACAAAGATTGGCAAAGGCTCAAGACTCTTCATTTTCATTTTAGTGATCCAATATCATATTGAGTCCATCGGAAAGCCAATACTATTAAAAGGGGATGAGGTGTTGCTTAATGGTCTACTTGGTCAAAGTGCTTAGTGATATTGCTCCATAACCCTCGCCACTTTCTCATTTCCAAATATGTCCAAAACCCAAAGTCAAACTCAGCCTACCGATTTGATCGATTCGGCGTCACCGAGTTCTTTGACATAGCCACTGCCAGAAACCCTAGACAATTCGGTCTCACCGAGATGGCAATGCAAACTCTCTGTTTCCCTTTGTAACATTTCGGTCTTTACCAAAATGAGCGATCGGTCCCACCAAGTTCGCAATGCAAACTCTCTGTTTCCCTTCGTAACATTTTGGTCTTACCGAAATGAGTGATCGGTCCCATCGAGTCTGCCTAACCAACTCTTTGTTAACTCATTGCTGAAATCGATCTCAACGAGTTCATGCAGTCAGTCACACCGAGATGAGGTTTTCCCTAGCCCTAGCACATCGGTCCCACCGAGTTGATCATGTCGGTCCCACCGAAATTCCTGAACGTTCACATTTTGAATTGAATCGGTCACACCGAGTTCTTCTATTCGGCCTAACTGAGTTGGGTCAATTGTGTGTAACGGTTGGATTTTATGTGGAGGCTATATATACCCCTCCACCTCCTTCTCTATTCATGAGAGAGCCATCAGAACGTGCCTAGATTTCCAGTACTCATTTTCTGAGGGAGAACCACATACTCATGTGTTGAGACCAAGAAATTCCAATCCAACCACAAGAATCTTGATCTCTAGCCTTCCCCAAGTTGCTTTCCACTCAAATCATCTTTCCATCATAGCCAAATCTGTGAGAGAGAGTTGAGTGTTGGGGAGACTATTATTTGAAGCACAAGAGCAAGGAGTTCATCATCAACACACCATCTATTACCTTTCAGAGAGTGGTGTCTCCTAGATTGGTTAGGTGCTTGGGAGCCTCTGACAAGACTGTGGAGTTGAACCAAGGAGTTTGTAAGGGCAAGGAGATCGCCTACTTCATGAAGCTCTACCCGAGTGAGGCAAGTCGTTCGTGGGCGATGTCCATGGTGGGATAGACAAGGTTGCTTCTTCATGGACCCTTCGTGGGTGGAGACCTCCGTGGGCTCGCGCAACCATTACCCTTCGTGGGTTGAAGTCTCCATCAACGTGGACGTGCGATAGCACCACCTATCGGAACCACGCCAAAAATCTTCGTGTCTACATTGCGTTTGCCATCTCCAAACCCTTCCATTTACCTTCATATGCAATGTTTTACTTTCCGCTGCTATACTCTTGGAATTGCATGTATAGGTTGATTGCTTGACTTGTGATAAGTTGTAAAATCTGCCAAGACTTAAAACTGGGAAAATGCTAGATTTTTATTTGGTCAAGTAGTCTAATCACCCCCTCTAGACCTACTTTTGATCCTACAAGTGGTATCGGAGCTTTGGTCTCCATTTCCCTTGATTTACATAGCTTTGGTGATCATAGGCCTTGGTTTCACAACCTAGGAGAGTATGGGTCTAGCGAGGGATATTACCACCGTAGAGGTCCTTACTTTGATGGTACAAATTTTGCTAGTTGGAAGCATAAGATGAAAATGCATATTCTTGGACATAACCCCGTTGTTTGGGCTATTGTGTGTATTGGCTTGCAAGGTGAATTCTTCGATGGGAGAGAACCAAACCGTGAAGCTACCGCGAAAGAGTTGAAGATGCTACAATACAATGCTCAAGCTTGTGATATTCTGATTATTCCCCTAAGAATTCAACAAAATCAGCCATCTTGGGAATGCAAAGGAAATTTGGGATACTTTGATTGATATGCACGAAGGTACCGAATCTGTCAAGGAATCCAAATTGGACGTGCTTCAAAGTCAGCTTGACAAGTTCAAAATGAAGGATGGTGAAGGCATCGCTGAAATGTACTCTAGGCTTGCTCTCATCACAAATGAGATTGCCGGCTTAGGAAGTGAAGAGATGACCGATAGATTCATCATCAAGAAGATTCTAAGAGCCTTGGATGGAAAATATGATACCTTGTGCACATTGATCCAAATGATGCCCAATTATAAAGATCTCAAGCCAACGGAAGTTATTGGAAGAATTGTTGCTCATGAGATGTCACTCAAGGATAAGGAAGAGCTTCACAACAAGTCAAGTGGTGCTTACAAAGCCTCGTGTGATGCTCCCACATCATCAAGTGAGAAGCAAACCTTCAATGAAGAATTGAGTCTAATGGTGAAGAACTTCAACAAGTTCTACAAGAGTAGAAGCAAGGAAAGAAGTTCCAAGTCAAGGTCCTACAATGACAAAATATCTTCTAGTCATGAGCGTAATTGCTAAAATTGTGGAAGACCCAGACACTACTCCAATGAATGTACGGCCCCCTACGAAAGAAGAGAAGATTCTCCCAAAAGAAGGAGTAGAAGAGAAGAATCACCATCAAGAGAGAGAGGGAGTAGAGATGATCGTTATGAATGAAGACCCTCTCGGAGAAGCAAGGACTCGGAAAGGAAGGACAAGTCATCAAGGAGCTACACCAAAAGAAGACATCAAGCTCATGTTGGTGAATGGGTATCTGGTTCTGACTCCGACAATCACTCCAAAAGAAGTTATCACTACGACTCCGAATATACTCAAGATGAAGGTGTTGCCGAACTAGCACTTGTGACAACCAACTCCTTTGACATCTCACCAAATGAAGGAATTGGGAGATGCTTCATGGCTAAAGGTCCAAAGGTAACACACCCCGAGTATGTTGATTTCAATAGTGATGAAGATGATTTGCTAAGAGATGATGATTTATTAGTTGACAACTCTAGTTATGAAAACTATGATGAGCTTGCTATTAATCATGATAATCAAGATAAAACGAATGACGATGATAAGAAGGAGATTGAGCGCCTAACTAAAGAACTAAACACTCTTAAGTTATCTCATGAAACCACCTTGGAAGATCATCGAGAACTTTGAAAGACTCATGATAAGCTACGCCTTGAAAAGGTCAACCTTGAGCAAGAACATGAGTTTTTAAAGGCAATCAATGATGATCTTCGCAAGAAAAGTTCTTATTACATTGCCAAACATTTACTCTTGTCTACTTACATGCCACAAGTTAAATCTAGCAACAAGAACAAGAAAGATTCTTCATCTAGTAGTAACTTCTAGTAGCTCTCTTGATTCCACTAACGATTCTCTTAGCCAAGTTACACTTGAGAAAGAAAATAGCTTATTGAAGGGAATTATAGAGAAAGGTGTTTACAAGAGCCTTGCTGGAAGTAAGCAATTTGAGGAAATTGTACGCAAGCAAGGAAGACACCGGAAGAATCAAGGTGTTGGTTTTGAACGAAAGTTCAATGCCAATGGAGTTGTGTGGGAAGAAGATAAATGCCCCAAGACGAAGTTTGTTCCTCAACAAGAGAAGTATGATCCTACTTCTTTCAAAGGAACACAATCTCAAGATGATCTTCCACCACAAGACCACAAGCAAAAAGGCAAGGACAAGCTTCAAGAGGATATTGATGCATTCGAGGAAGCTCCCAAAGTCTTGGTCAAGTGGGTTCCCAAGACTACATCAAGTTCTAGTTCATCAAGTATGACTGCAACTCCAAGGATTCCCATCAAGATGGTGTGGATCCTGAAGAATAAGAACTAGAGAGTTCTTGAGGGTGACTCCGCCAACATACTTCACTCATATCATTTTGGCGAGGACAAGTGCAAACAACTTCCATATCTATCACTAGTTCAAGGAGTCACAAACCCTCTTGTTGGTAAGACAAGGGACAAGGTAACCTAATGCTTCCATGGACATCATCTTGTGTAGACATCACTCCATGTCTATGGATATCCTTGTTTGTTCCTTGTGGGACTAACCCATGTAGGTATTGAAAGTGCAACTCACTCCCAAGGATTGCTCCAAATGATCTACATCAACATTGAGCATCCACATATTCAACACCTACATGAAGTCATCATCGACAAACCCAAGGTTAGTTGATCCCTCTTAGGGAGGAATATCACATCTAGGGGGAGCTTTACTCTAATCAATTGAGCTAAAGCAACTCTAATGGTGTGAACACAACAATGCTTTATGTAAAATTGGTAACCCCACTTGTGCTTAAACGATGAGTATGACCTATGATCAAATGTTCTCATTTGACTCCTAAGTCAATATACTCATATATAGACGACCTAGTCATAGCCAATTGCTTGATAGATGCTAGAGTGTTTGTGCATGCTTCGTCACATATTTCTTTTGCCATCTTATTGTGTGAGCATGTTGGTTGCATATTTTACTCATTCGAGGACATCCATTTGTTGCTTTGATTGTTTGGCCTTTTCTCTATTGCCAAATGGATGGACAAGAATGCCTAAGAACTCCCTCTAGCTATCTATGCTTTTCTCGTCTCAAACTCTATTGATGCTACATCACAAAAGTTTGATCAAGTCAGATTCTAACCACTCTGTGTGAGGAGCACTCGGAGTTCCTGATTCGTCATGGACTTAAACTTCCAAAACCTCTTTGTGCATTTCGGTCTGACCGATTCATCCTTTTTGGTCCTACCGAGATCACTTAGTTGATCTAGATTTTCAATCTCAGTGCTACCGATTAGAACCGTTCGGTCACACCGAGTTGCAGTAACTGCCTGCAGTTTTGCATCTCGGTGCCACCGAGTTGTTCCCTCGGTCACACCGACAGGGTCAGGTTATATATACTGACGGGCCAAATTTTGGAAAATTTTCTGAAACCCCTCCGCCCGCGCATAACCTACTCTACCTCTTCGGGTGTCCTGATCGTCTTCTCGCCGCCAGCGACCTCCCGCTGCTGGTCTCCGCCACTTTCAACGGCAATATGCTCCGCCGTTGCCGCCGTAGCGAACACTCGCCGCATTAGGGTAAGTGTTCGATCCCTTGTGCTGTCTTTTTCACTCCGATTCCTAGCACAAGGACAATGCCATGTTTCTTGCCACGATTGAGATTCATCCATCCAGCTAAAATCTCCTTAGGTCTAGATTGATTTGAAAATTTTAGGGTTCGCTCTCTGCAGAACTCATCTCGGACCGACCGATCTGTAGAAATCGGTCTCACCGATTCAGCCTTGGCCATTGCACATGCACTCTTCGGTCTGACCGAAACGCGCAAATCGGTGTGACCGAGTTCAGGACTCTGTGAAACCCTAGCAATCTCGGTGCCACTGAACTGTGACTCGGCCCTACCGAGTTCACTAGTTTAGGTTCCAAGTGTTGCTTCGGTATCATCGTGTTTGTCAATTCGGTAGCTCCGAGATCACTTCTGTAGAGAACTAAAACTAAACTTTTTGACTCAATTGTTTTGCAAAACTCCTGTACTTTGTGATGCTCATCTTCTCTACCTTGTCTATAATCAATTCACAGGGTCTGCTGACAGTTTACCTGCATGATGTCTGACCAAAGTGACAGCCAGAACAAATCTGAAGAACGGGTCTAGATGAGCGAGGGCACTAGTCCCTCCAGCTCTTCTGATGATGGTAGCAGGAGCACACCAAGCAACTTGCCAAAGGCAGCTACCAGGACAAGGAAGAAGAGAACTTCTGATTCAGAGGATCAAGATTATGTGGCTATTGAGGATGAGGCCACTTCAAAGAAAAAGGTGCTGGAAAAGGAGTATGGCTCAGCTGCTACAGTCAAGCCAAGGATGCATAAGAAGGTACCAGCAAAGAGAGTCCCCATGTCTAAGGCCAGAGCATCCACTGCTGAAACCTCCAAGCCATCTGAAGAGGCAGTTGGAGAAGGGAAGAAAAGGAAGGAAAGGGTCAAGAAGACCACTGCCAGAGTGCTTGGCGGATCATCAATAATGAGAGGCTCAGATGAAGAAGAAGAGGAAGAGGATGCTGCACCAGCTCCTAAGGCACAAAAGATCATGGGAGATGCAACCAGATCAGGGGCTACTCCATCTAATCCCAAAGCTGCTCCCAAGGCTACTGCTCCAGCTCAGAAGCCTAAACCCAAGAAAAGCACTAGAAACATTCCTGCTGAGGAGAAAAACAAGGCCCCAGTGCCTGAACCTGCTGAAGAAGAAGAATATGACTCAGCTGTGTTGAGGAAGCTGAAGCCCAAGATCCCTGACCACAATGATACACACCCTATGCTAGAAGACATGCACATCAGGAAGGATGTAGGACTGAGGTTATGGAGACAGTCTGATCCATGTGCTGTCAGGAGGAGAACTGTTGTGGACTACAGATTTCACACCAAGGAACATCAAGAATTTTATGAGACAATCCTGCTTGACAAGAAGCCCATTGTGTGTGACATGAGATGGGTTGACTGGGAGTACATCAAGGAGAATGAGGATCACTATCCAGGTGTCTATGACAGCTTCAGGGCATGTGGAGTTGATACCTTTGTGTCCCAGAAGCTCACCAAGTGGAATGATGAGTTGATCATGCAATTCTATTCCACTGCCCATTTCTATCCAGATGGGAAGATCGTTTGGATGTCTGAGGGTACCAGGTACCAATCTTCTATTGATGAATGGGCTCAATTGATCAATGCCCCTGCAGAGCATGAAGATGACTTGGATGTATATGCTGAGAAGAAGAAAGACCACAACACAATGGCCAACATGTACAAAGAGATCCCAGATGCTGCTTTGGATACTCACAAGTTTGGATCTGTCCACTACTTGTTATCTGGTCTGCCTACTATAAATTGGATCCTCAGACACACATTGCTACCCAAGTCAGGTGATCACAAGATGATCAGAGGACATGCCATCAACTTGCTACATTTGTTTGATGTTCCTCAAAAATTCAAAGTCATGAGTCTGATTGTGGAGACAATCAAAAGGACAACAATTGATTAGAAGAGGAGTTGTGGGTGTGCCCCACAAATTCAGGAGCTCATCAACTCAAAGATGGGCACATGCAAGTATCTTTTGGATAAGGAGCACCTGCCCATCTACCCTGATTTTGAAGACAATACTGTTGTAATGACTGAGGAAGATCCATCATCTGTGCAAGCACATTAGAAGAGAGAGAAGGCAAGGGCAGAGAAAGCTGCAAGGATGCCAACTGCTGAAGAGGCATCTCAAGTTTTCCTGAAGAGCAAGCAAGATTAGCTTGGATATCTGATTCAAGCTACATTGAGGATTGAGAAGGGCTTGGCCACCCTGACTCAGAATCAGGAGAGCCTAGAGAGGATTGTGGAAACAAAATTCTATGATCTTGATCTGAAGGTGACTGAGATTCAGACTGCAGTTGAGCAGCTTCAGGAGGAAGCAGAGGAGAAGAAGGGCAAATCAACTACTAATGCTTTCAAGCGTGTGCCACGAGGTCCAAGGTCTGCTGCAGTGCCAGTCTCAGATGCTCGAGCTTCAGTGTCAGCACTAGCAGCCACAGCTCCAGTGCCACCTCCAGCAGCCACTCCATCAGCTCCAACTACTTCATCGGAAGCCTTCATCCTTGGAGTTCTCTCTACACCACCTCCCGAAGATCAAGCCTGAGAGTCGTTTAGCACTATGCATTTTTGAACTTTTTGGTAACTTGTTGCCAAAGGGGGAGAAAAATGTATAGATCATAGGCTTCGAGAGAGAGAGTGTTGTTCTTTTTATCTCTCTTGCTATTTTGGTTGAACTTCTTTATTGAGTACTTGTGTGAGATACTTTATGTCCTTGTGAGATGCTTGTTGATCATGTGTTTGATCATATGCTACCTTAATGCTTGTTGGAAAATATCATCTCTTATATCCTTATTTGATCATTCACTAGCTTGGTGATGAGTGCATGCTCTTAATCTCTATAATTTTGAGCGCTCCACCAAGATGTATGTGACATGGAAGAGTAACCCATGATCCTAGTCGATTGTGCATTTGCGTTCAAAAGCAAATTTTAAATAATGCACAAATTTAGAGGGAGCTCTTGCTTATCACATACTTCTCAAAGCGACAATGTTTTTTTTCAATCTTATTTATCATTTGTCGAAGCTTTGATCTATATGTTGTCATGAATTACCAAAAAGGGGGAGATTGAAAGTGCAACTATCCCTGGGTGGTTTTGGTAATTCCTAACAACATATAACTCATTGAGCAAATGCTACTTAAAGATAAACATTTCAGGAAAGCTCAGTGGCATGGCATGGATGAGAAAAGTGGATCCCTCAAAATTCTAAGGACAAAGAATTGGCTCAAGCTCAAAGCTCAGGACTCTACATATTTTCATTTTAAGTGATCCAAGATCACATTGAGTCCATAGGAAAAGCCAATACTACTAAGAGGGAATGAGGTGTTGCCTAATGGCTTGCTTGCTCAAAATGCTTAGTGATATGCTCCAAAAGCCCTCAACTACTTTCTCACATCCACATATGTCCCAAACCAAAAGTTAAACTCGGCCCCACCGAAACTATCTATCTGGCGCCACCGTGTCCAGTTGACATAGCCACTGCCAGAAACCCTAGTCTTTTCGGTCTCACCGATAGGGATCTCGGTCTCACTGAGATGGGATTGTAATCTCTCTGTTTCCCTTCGTAACGTTTCGGTCAAACCGAGATGAGCAATCGGTCCCACCGAGATTACAATGCAAACTCTCTGTTTCCCTTTCGTAACGTTTCGGTCCAACCGAGATGAGCGAATCGGTCCCACCGAGTTTGCCTGACCAACTCTCTGTTAGTCCATTACCAAAATCGGTCTCACCGAGTTTGTGTAATCGGTCTCACCGAGATTATGTTATGCCCTAACCCTAACAAAATCGGTCCCACCGAGTTGACATGTCGGTCCCACCGAAAACCCTAACGGTTACATTTTGAACTAATCGGTCTGACCGAGTTTCATGATTCGGTCCCACCAAGTTTGGTGATTTGTGTGTAACGGTTAGATTTTGTGTGAAGGCTATTTATACCCCTCCACCCACTCTTCATTCATGGAGAGAGCCATCAGAATATGCCTACACTTCCAACATACATTTTTTGAGAGAGAACCACCTACACTTGTGTTGACGTCAAGATATTCCACTCCAACCACATAAATCTTGATCTCTAGCCTTCCCCAAGTTGCTTTCCACTCAAATATTCTTTCTACCAAATCCAAATCATGTGAGAGAGAGTTGAGTGTTGGTGAGACTATCATTTGAAGCACAAGAGCAAGGAGTTCATCATCAACACACCATTTGTGACCTCTTGGAGAGTGGTGTCTCCTAGATTGGTTAGGTGTCACTTGGGAGCCTCCGTCAAGATTGTGGAGTTGAACCAAGGAGTTTGTAAGGGCAAGGAGATCGCCTACTTCGTGAAGATCTACTCGAGTGAGGAAAGTCCTTCGTGGGCGACAGCCATGGTGGGATAGACAAGGTTGCTTCTTCGTGGACCCTTCGTGGGTGGAGCCCTTCGTGGACTCGCGTAACCGTTACCCTTCGTGGGTTGAAGTCTCCATCAACATGGATGTACGATAGCACCACCTACTAGAACCACGCCAAAAATCTCCGTTTCTCCAATTGCGTTTGCATACTCCAAATTCCTCCCTTTACCTTCATATGCAATTGTTTTATTTTCCGCTGCTATACTCTTAGAATTGCATATGTAGGTTGATTTCTTGACTTGTGATAAGTTGCTAAAATCTACCTAGAACTAAAATTGGGAAAAGGGTTAGATTTTTATTTGGTCAAGTAGTCTAATCACCCCCCTCTAGACATACTTTCGATCCTACACTACGGGTGAGAAGGTCTCATCGTAGTCAACTCCTTGAACTTGTTGAAAACCTTTTGCAACAAGTCGAGCTTTGTAGACAGTAATATTACCGTCAGTGCCAGTCTTCTTCTTGAAGATCCATTTATTCTCTATGTCCTGCTATGACGCCCCCGATTCAATCGTACACTAATCATACACGCAAACGTGTACGATCAAGATCAGGGACTCACGGGAAGATATCACAACACAACTCTACAAATAAAATAAGTCATACAAGCATCATATTACAAGCCAGGGGCCTCGAGGGCTCGAATACAAGAGCTCGATCATAGACGAGTCAGCGGAAGCAACAATATCTGAGTACAGACATAAGTTAAACAAGTTTGCCTTAAGAAGGCTAGCACAAACTGGGATACAGATCGAAAGAGGTGCAGGCCTCCTGCCTGGGATCCTCCTAACTACTCCTGGTCGTCGTCAGCGGGCAGCACGTAGGAGTAGGCACCTCCGGTGTAGTAGGAGTCGTCGTCGATGGTGGCGTCTGGCTCCTGGGCTCCAACATCTGGTTGCGACAACCAGGTAGAAGGGATAGGGGAAAAGAGGGAGAAAGCAACCGTGAGTACTCATCCAAAGTACTCGCAAGCAAGGAGCTACACTACATATGCAGGGGTAAATGTGAAAAGGGCCATATCGGTGGACTGAACTGCAGAAAGCCAGAATAAGAGGGGGGGATAGCTAATCATGTCGAAGACTACGCTTCTGGACACCTCCATCTTGCAGCATGCAGAAGAGAGTAGACTGAAGTCCTCCAAGTATCATCGCATAGCATAATCCTAACCGATGATCCTCCCCTCGTCGCCCTGTGAGAGAGCGATCACCGGTTGTATCTGGCACTTGGAAGGGTGTGTTTTATTAAGTATCCGGTTCTAGTTGTCATAAGGTCAAGGTACAACTCCAAGTCGTCCTGTTACCGAAGATCACGGCTATTCGAATAGATTAACTTCCCTGCAGGGGTGCACCACATACCCCAACACGCTCGATCCCATTTGGCCGGACACACTTTTCGGGGTCATGCCCGGCCGCGAAAGATCAACACTTCGCAGCCCCACCTAGGCACAACAGAGAGGTCAGCACGCCGGTCTAAACCTATGCGCACAGGGGTCTGGGCCCATCGCCCTTAGCACACCTGCACGTTGCGTACGCGGCCGAAAGCAGACCTAGCCTAGTGGCGTTCCAGTCCAATCCGGCGCGCGCCACTCAGTCGCTGACGTCACGAAGGCTTCGGCTGATACCACGACGCCGGGATACCCATAACTACTCCCGCGTAGATGGTTAGTGCGTATAGACCAAATGGCCAGACTCAGATTAAATATCCAGATCTCGTTAAGCGTGTTAAGTATCCGCGAACGTCGACCAGGGCCAGGCCCACCTCTCTCCTAGGTGGTCGGAACCTGCCCTGTCGCTCCGCCTCAAAGATCCACTCGCGGGTGCTCCTCAAGCCGACCCGTCTTTAGTCACCACATGTATCATGTATAAAGTATACAGTATATACCCGTGATCAACTCCCGAGTGATCACGGCCCCATAGTATAGCATGGCAGACGGACAAGGATGTAGGGCCACTGATGATAAACTAGCATCCTATACTAAGCATTAGGATTGCAGGTAAAGGTAACAACAGTAGTAGCAAGGATAGGCTATGCATCAGGATAGGATTAACGGGAAGCAGTAACATGCTACACTACTCTAATGCAAGCAGTATAGAGAAGCGTAGGCGATATCTGGTGATCAAAGGGGGGGGCTTGCCTGGTTGCTCTGGCAAGAGAGAGGGATCGTCAACTCCGTAGTCGTACTGGGTAGCAGCGGCGTCGGTCTCGGTGTCTAGCGAGAGAAGAGGGGGGAGAAATAATAAATATTTAAGCAAACAGATGCATAGCGATGCATGACATGACAAGTAGCGGTGCTAGGGGTGCCCTATCGCGGTATGAGGTGATACCGGTGAAGGGGGGAAACATCCGGGAAAGTATCCCCGGTGTTCCGCGTTTTCGCACAGATGAAACAGAGGGGGAAAGTTGCATGTTCGCTATGCTAGGGATGCGTGGCGGATAAACGGGCTGCGTATTCAAATTCGTCTTATCGTTCTGAGCAACTTTCATGTACAAAGTTTTTCCATCTGAGCTGCGGTTTATTTTCTATTAATTTTAAAAGATTTAAATCATTTTCAGGATTTATTTAATTATTTTAATACAACATTATCCAGAACAGTGCATGCTGACGTCAGCACGACGTCAGGAGTCAACAGGGGCGTTGACTGGTCAACTGACATGTGGGTCCCGATCGTCATTGACTGTTTAATCTAATTAGGGTTTAAATAAACTGACTAGTTAACTAGATTAATTAAACATGATTAATTAACTTAACTAATTACTTAATTAATTAATTTAATTATTA